>NC_042620.1:34068328-34314968 GCF_901001135.1 Rhinatrema bivittatum | reverse complement strand
ATGATTGCTAGCACCCATTGGTCGGATGTGAGGATTGTCACATTCCATGAAAGTGGCACAATCGACCTCCTACTTGGTATGCGTGGCAGAGGGATCAGGCTGCTTGCTCTCCACGTGAAAGCAAAAACCGAAGCAGGCCTCGGGATGGGGAGCTGCTTGTGGCTTTTGCTTCCAGGGCTGGGCGAGGCTGAGATTTTTGATAAGGCCTCGTAACTCGGGACCTTGTTGGTGGGGGATAGTACTTCTGTGGGCGGAAGAATGACTTCTTAAAGTCCTTCTTGAAGGGCTGTCTAGAAGGGAAGTCAGAAGGTATCGATGAGAGCTGTTTGAGGGTCTCATGATGGTCCTTTAATTCAGTTACTATTTGCTGTATCTGTTCACCAAATAGATTATCTCCTATACAGGGCAGGTCAGAGAGCCTGTCTTGTACTTCTGGGCGAAGGTCAGAAGACTTGAGCCAGGCCAAGCGTCTTGCCGAAATGGCAGTTGCAGACACTCTAGTGGAGGTGTCGAAGATATCGTAAGCTGTTCTTATCTCATGCTTTCCTGCCTCAAACCCCTTGTTGACAAGGGCTTGGAGATGTTCTTGGAATTGGTCAGGCAGGGTTTCAGAGAAGTCCTGTATTTGCTTGAAAATGACCCTGGTGTATTGGGTCATGTACAGCTGGTAAGAAGCAATTCTGGAGATGAGCATGACCCCTTGGAACATTCGTCGACCAATATTGTCTAGAAACTTGTGTTCCTTGACAGGAGGGGTAGAGGAGTGTGGCTTCGTCCTTTTTGCTTTCTTTTGAGCTGATTATACCACAACTGAGTGGTGGTCAAGCTGAGATTTCTGAAAGCCAGGGGCTGACTGTACTAGATAAGTAGTGTCAGCCTTTCTGTGTACTGGGGCAATGGATCCAGGATTTTCCCAGTTCTTTTTGAGGAGGTCAAGAAGAACTTGATGAATGGGAATAGAAGTGATCACTTTAGGGGCATCCGGGAACTGGAGAAGCTCCATCATCTGGTGCCTATAATCTTGCTCCGTCTGAAGCTGAAAAGGAACCAATTCCGACATTTCCTTCACAAAATTAATGAAAGAGAAGTCCTCTGGAGGAGAATGCTTTCTACTTTCAGTAGGAGAAGGAGGTGAAGGTAAATCATCGGTGTCTGTGGAAGTATCATCACCCCAGGTGTCATAAGGAAACAGCAGGCTGACCTGTAGGATGAGAAGGGGCTGGATACCCGAAGGGCCCGGCTGAGGCTCCGAGAAAATCCAAGGAATCACCGGGGGCACCGTGGACGCCCTGGGGGGCATCGGTGCCGGCATCGAAGGCGCCGATGTGTGTATTGCCCCCGATGAATGAATCGGTGGCGAGGGAAGACATGGCAACGATGGCTGAGGCAATACCCCCAAAGGAGGAATGCAGAACGGTGTTTCTCCTCCCGATGAAGCTGTCATCGGGGAGCGCACCGGAGCCATCGGAGACCCAGGAATCACCAGTGGAAGGGCAGTCATGAGCGCTTCCATCCTGGATAGCAGCGGTGACAGCGCTGCTGGAATCAGGTCGTGACCGGTTCCACTCTCGGTGTCGGTGCCGGAGGAACCTGGAGTCATTGCATCGCCTTGTCGATGGCCTCCTGGACCAGCCAGTCCAGTTCTTCCCGGAGACCTGGGGCAATCAGCCCTGGCTCCGCGATGGAAGAGGGAGGCTGAGGCATAGTCGGAGGGACCACCTTTACAGGTGGAATCGCGACTCCCAAACCCCAATCAGGTGAGGTGGCCTCGATGTCCCAGTCGCAGGAGTGGTCAGTGCCGTTCCTGGACGGGGCTTCTTCGGTGGTGGCTCGGATGGTGGTGAGGTCGATGATTTTGCTCCCTCGACGGTCCGAGACTTACGATGCCGATGGCGATGTTTCTCCCTACGATCCCCTCGATCTTGAGGGGGAGAAACGGGAGTCGATGGCTGTGAAGACGTCGATGGCGGGCGGTCACCGGTCTGTTGTCGATAGTGGAGCGACGTCGACGGTACTGGTTCCGATGACGTCGATGCGATGGACGGCGTCGGGGTGTGAGCATGGAAAAGGAGTCCAATCTTCTCCATTCTGGCTTTGCGACTTTTTGGTGTCATAAGGGCACATTTGGTGCAAGTCAGGACATTATGCTCACAGCCTAAACACATTACACAGACTCTATGAGAGTCTGCGATAGACATGGTACGAGTACAGTCCGGGCACCGATGAAACCCCGACGCCATGGCCATAGAAAAAATTGAGCCGTGGTACGGTCGATGGCCAGTAGGCCGCGAGGGCCAAACTCAACGGTAATCGACGAAAAAACGGTCAAAAATTTACCGGAGTACCGCGGCCTGAGAAAGGTTAGAGGAGGGATCCCTGTGGGGCAATTTAAGTTTTATTAAGTCCGTGAGGAAAATTCCTGTCAGGAATCTCTTCAGAGCTCCTAAACTGCGAGGCTACTGCTGCGCGGAAAAAAGAAGACTGAAGGGGGACCCCTGCAGGCTGCAGGGTTAGTGCCATGCTGGGCATGCCCAGTAGGGGCCAGTCAAAGTTCTGGAAACTTTGACAGAAGTTTTCCGTGATTGGGCTCCATCCTGATGATGTCACCCATATGTGAGGACTACCATCCTGCTTGTCCTATTAGAACAACTATATCTTTTTTGAGATGCGACGACCAGAATTGTACACAGTATTCAAGGTGCGGTCTCACCATGGAGCGATATAGAGGCATTATGACATTTTACGTTCTATTAACCATTCCCTTCCTAATAATTCCTAACATTCTCTTTTGCTTTTTTGACTGCTGCAGCACACTGAGCCGACGATTTTAAAGTATTATCCACTATGATGCTTAGATCTTCTTCCTGAGTGGAAGCTCCTAATATGGAACCTAACATCGTGTAACTACAGCAAGGGTTATTTTTCCCTATATGCAACACCTTACACTTATCCACATTAAATTTCATCTGTCATTTGGATGCCCAATCTTCCAGTCTTGCAAGGTCCTCCTGTAATGTATCACAGTCTGCTTGTGATTTAACTATTCTGAATAATTTTGTATCATCCGCAAATTTGATAACCTCACTCATTGTATTCCTTTCCAGATCATTTATATATATATATTGAAAAGTACCGGTCCAAGTACAGAGCCCTGAGGCACACCACTGTTTAACCTTTTCCACTAAGAAAATTGACCATTTAATCCTACTCTCTGTTTCCTGTCTTTTAACCAGTTTGTAATCCACGAAAGGACATCGCCTCCTACCCTGGGACTTTTTAGTTTTCGTAGAAGCCTATCATGAGGGACTTTGTCAAACACCTTCTGAAAATCCAAATACACTACACTACCGGTTCGCCTTTATCCACATGTTTATTAACCCCTTCAAAAAAATGAAGCAGATTTGTTAGGCAAGACTTCCCTTGGGTAAATCCATGTTGACTGTGTTCCATTAAATCATGTCTTTCTATATGCTCTATGATTTTGATCTTGAAAATAGTTTCCACTATTTTTCCCGGCACTGAAGTCAGGTTCACTGGTCTATAGTTACCTGGATCACCCCTGGAGCCTTTTTTAAATATTGGGGTTACATTGGCCACCCTCCAGTCTTCAGGTACAATGGATGATTTTAATGATAGGTTACAAATTTTATCTAATAGATCATAAATTTCATTTTTGAGTTGCTTCAGTACCCTAGGATGCATACCATCCAGTAGAGGTGATTTGCAACTCTTTAGTTTGTCAATCTGGCCTACTCCATCTTCCAGGTTCACAGTGATTTCGTTCAGTTCGTCTGACTCATCACCACTGAAAACCATCTCTGGAACTGGTATCTCCCCAACATCCTCATTAGTAAACATGGAAGCAAAGAATTCATTTAGTCTTTCTGCAATGGCCTTATCATACCTAAGAGCCCCTTTAATTTCTTGGTCATCTAATGGTCCAACCGACTCCCTCACAGGTTTCTTGCTTTGGATATATTTTAAAAAATTTTTATTATGAGTTTTTGCCTCTATGGCCAACTTCATTTCAAATTCTCTCTTTGCCTGTCTTACCAATGTTTTACACTTAACTTGACAATGCTTATGTTTTATCCTATTTTCTTCAGATGGATCCTTCTTCCAATTTTTGAAGGATTTTTTTTTTGGCTAAAATAGCCTCTTTCACCTCACCTTTTAACCATGATGGTAATCGTTTTGCCTTCCTTCCACCTTTCTTAATGCGTGGAATACATATGGACTGCGCCTCTAGGACTGTATTTTTAAACAATGTCCAAGCCTGTTGAACACTTCACATTCTCTGAAAGATCAAGTGGCTGTAGAATTAACCTCTCAACATCCAGGCTGTGAGCGTCAGGGCCTGGAAGTTGGGATGCCACAGCCTGCCTTGGTCTTGCGTGATGTGATCTGGGGAAGTCCCCACACTGATCGGTCTCTGGATGGGCAACTCCCGAAGGAGTGGAAACCAGACCTGTCTCGGCCAATGAGGGGCAACAACAGGGTTGTCCAACGTACGGCCCGCAGACCAGAATGCGGCCCACTAAGTCTTTCTATCCGGCCTGCAGATTGGGTGCGAGGGAGGGGTGCGAGGACTATCGGGGAGAGGATCAGGCGCAAGGGAAAATTCCCTTCCATATCTAGCAGCTGTTAAAGCAGCGGTTCCCAAAAGGTGGGTCACAACCCCAAATGGGGTCGCAGAATTTTCATTTGGGGTCACGGCTGCCTTCTTATGGGGAAAAAACCCCCCTCTGATTTGAAAAAAACCCCACTTCTGAGAAAACATGCCCGCGCATTCTGACAAATCCAAACCAAAAGAACAAAAAGAGTCTTATTCATCAAGACTAAACATAACAAAAAGACCCGTTATTTCTCTATGCTGTGTCAACTATACAATTTCTTTAAATTGAAGGATCCTGCATCAGCAAGCCAGACAACGGCAGTGGTAAAACTTGCCGTCCGGACTACTCGTCACTTGCAGCGTATTCTGAGCCACGTGCTGCAACAGGGGCGGATGGACCACTCGGGTAACATCTCGTCCTCCCATGTCCCACACTACACCCTCACCTCCCGGGTCCCGGATGGAACGTCGGCAAAGGCGATTAAAGGTTTCCTTCACCTTCCTCTGCTGGCATCAGGGACTTTCTGCTACACTGCGTCCCGCCCCCCTCTGATGCAGCTTCCTGTTGTCACGCAGGCAGGATACTGTGTAGCAGAAAATGCCCCGATGCCAGCAGAGGAAGGCAATGGAAACCTTTAATCACCTTTGCCTCTGGCGCCAATCGACCCGGGACCCAGTAGGCAGGGGGGTGAGGGGGTAGAATCGGGAATCTGAGGGTGAGGAGTATGAGGGGAGAGGACAGTGTGTGTGTGTGAGCATACTGTAGATGTGCTGGATCTAATGGGGGGGGGGGATGTGTGAGAGAGCTGTAGTTGTGCTGGACCTGAGGAGAAGGAACGCACACCACACACAAGAAGCAGCAGCATAAGGTGGGGAATATATATAGAGAGAGAGAGCAGAAACTGCTTGAGGAGGGAATGGTGTATGATCAGGTGAAGAGTGAGAGACAGAGAGAGAAACTGGTGCACAAGGAAAGAAAGAAATGCTGGAGGAGGGGTAGAGAGAGAGAAGCTGCCTGATGAGAGAGACATACACACATGCAGCAGCTGCATAAGGAGGGGGCCAGAGAGAGAAAGAGCAGAAAACGCTTGAGGAGGGAATCAGATGCTGCATGACCAGATAAACAGTGAGAGAGAGAGAGAGAGAAACTGCTGCAAAAGGGAGAGAAAGAAGCTGGAGGGAGGGGAAGATAGAGAAGAAGCTGCCTGAGGAGGGAGGGAGGGGGGGGCACACAGACACAAGCTGCTGCATGGAGGAAGGAGGGAGAGAGAGAGAGAAAGAAGCTAGATGAGGGGACAGTGAAAGAGAGAGAGAGATGCTAGAGGAGTTTCATAAGGAGGGGACACAGAGAAGTTGCCTGAGGGAGGGGCAGAGGAAGAGAGTTAAAGTCTGTTTCGGTCCATTCCAGCTCTTACAGACACCCATTGTAAATATTGACAGCAAAAATGGCATCTGTGAGTGGAAGTAGGATGAGTAAAAAAACGTAGTTGATGTCGAAAACCGCATATTCAAAAGTTCGTGGAAGGATTACTTTTTCATGGTGGAACAAGTAGGTAAAGTTTTGTGCTTGATTTGCCAAAAAACAATTGCTATTCAAAAAGAGTACAACATAAAGCGACATTACACTATAAAGCATGCAAGTAAATTCGATAGCCTCATTGGTCAACCATGAATTGATCGCATCAACTTGTTGAAACAAAGCATAGTCAGCCAATAGTCTTTATTTAACGTAGCCGATCAGAGTTTTGAAGCTGCAACAAAGGTCAGCTTTTTAATAGGAGAAACCATACCCAAGACAGGAAAACCATTTGCAGATGGGAATTTGGTTAAGGAATGCTTGGAATTGTTTATGGATGTGGTTTGCCCAGATAAGAAGTCTGTGGTGCAAAATGTCAGCCTTTCTCATCTGACTATTCCTAGAAGAGTTGATGACTTGGCGACAAATATTCAAGAGATTTTGATCAAGAGACTTGATGCTTGCGAGTTTTACAGTGTAGCAGTTGATGAGAGCACAGACGTAAGTGACACAGTTCAACTGGCATTATTTGTAAGAGGAGTTACAGAAATGTTTTCCGTCATCAAGGAACTGCTTGATATCTGTCCTATAAAGGGCACGACAACAGGAAAGGAGATCTTTGATGAAGTCAAGCAGGTAATGGAGAAGTTCAATCTGTGTGAAAACAAGCTGAGTGGCATAACAGATGGCGCGCCAGCCATGGCAGAGAAGCGGAACAGATTTGCGACCTTGTTGGAGAAATCAGTGCCACAGGAAGTCGTCATACACCACTGCATCATTCACCAGGAAAACATGTGCACCAACAAACTGGAAATGAAGAATGTGATGGAAAAAGTTGTATCAAGTGTCAACTTGATACGATCCAGAGATCTGAATCACAGGAAGTTTAAATCTTTTCTGGAGGAAGTGAGCTCAGATCATGATGATGTGATTTACTTCAGCCAAGTTTGATGGCTCAGCAGGTCAGGCACGCTATCCAGATTCTGGAGTTTATATGATGAAATAAAGACATTCATGGCCAACAAAGGGAAGGATATAAGCTTACTAGATGATAATTCGTGGGTGAGTGACTTAGCATTTCTGGTCGATATGACCAAATATATGGCAGACTTGAACGTGAAACTTCAAGGAAAGAATCAGCTGGCGCACAAATTGTACAAACATGTCATTACATTCATTGAGAAACTGGAGCTTATTCATTCACAGCTGATTCTGAAGAAAGTTGAACACTTGACAGTCCTTTCCACGAGACCTACTGACACAGTGCAACATGAGAAGTACTCAGAATTAGTTGTCATACTAATTGATGACTTCAAAGAAAGGTTCAAGGATTTCAGAAAACATACTGATTTCATGAAACTACTAAATAATCTGTTTCAAACTGATCTGAAAGATTGTACTGATAAATACCAGATGGAACTCATGGACATTAAGAATGGCAGTGACTTGAAGAGAGCTCTTACTGAACATGATCTTCTGAGATTCTACAGTTCTTATGTTTCACCACACAGGTTCCTCAATCTGTCACAAGATGCCAAGAAGTTCATTGCTTTGTTTGGTAGCACCTACTGCTGTGAACAGTTGTTTTCAATAATGAAAAACGCAAAAACAAAGTCACAGTCTCTGCTTACAGATGTATATTTAACAGCATTGTTGCACATTGCAAGCTCTACAGCTGGAGCTGACAGACTACTTGTATAAACAAAAGCAGTGTCAGATTTCCCACTAAACGTGATTAGCTTAAGATGTTGCGACCTTATGACATGAGAGACTTTGGTTAATTTTTTAGAATCTAAATTTTAGAGTAGACTGTTGGACTACACTGGTCTAAAAACTTTATCAAGTTGTAATTTGGTGTATTTAATTGTGATATTGTTAATCTGGCCTGCAAGCTGTTCAACAATTGTTCATGTGGTCCCCCGAACCAAAAGGTTGGACAAAACTGGGCTATGAGAATCATTTTCCCTTTGTCCTCGTGAAGCTTCAAGAGAGTCTTCGTCACTAAGGGAAACTGGAGGATATGCGTACAGAAGACCCTTGCCCTAATGACAAGCGATGGTGTCCAAGGCTGGTTTGCCATCTGTCCTGTGCAGGAAGCAGTACTGAGGCACCTTTTTGTTGCAGAGGAATGCGAATGATCCCATGCCTCCCTGCTTGTTGACATACCACATGGCTACCTGGTTGTTGGTCTGGATCAGGACAACTGTTGGACAGATTACCGCTAGAAGCTCCATGAAGTTGATTTGAAAAAAACATTCCTGAGCAGACCAAAGACCCTTGGTATCGAGCACATAAGCTCCCCACCCCAGGGTAGCTGCATCCATAGTTAGGACAATTTGAGTAGGGAGACTCTGAAATAAGATCCCCTATTCCAGAATGGAAAGCACCCACCACCAGGTCAAAGAGACCCGGAGAGATAGGGTGACACAGATTAGAGATGTGATTTGGCCGAACCTTTTGGTTTGGCCTTCGTTATCAGCCATCCGCGAGAAATTTCATTTTCCTGCGGTTTCAGCTGATTCTATTTTGGCTGCCCCTGAAAAGAAACCCGAAACCCGCCCCAACCCTTCAAATTTAATTACAACCCCCCCACCCTCCCGAGCCCCCCCCCCAAACTTTCCAAAAGTCCCTGGTGGTCCAGCGGGGGTCCCGGGAGCGATCTCCCACTCTCGGGCTATTGGCTGCCACTAATCAAAATGGCGCCGATAGCCCTTTGCCCTTACTGTATGACAGGGGCTATCGGTGCCATTGGCTGGCCTGTCACATGGTAGGAGCAATGGACGGCTGGCGCTATCTTAAAAAATGGCGCGTGTCATCCATTGCTCCTACCATGTGACAGGGGCCGACCAATGGCACCGATAGCCCCTGTCACACGGTAAGGGCAAAGGGCCATCAGTGCCATTTTGATTAGTGGCAGCCGACGGCTCAAGAGGGGGAGATCGCTCCCGGGACCCCGCTAGACCACCAGGGACTTTCGATAACTCTTGGGGGGGGGGGTCGGGCAAGTCTTGGGGGGGGTCAGGATGGTGGGGGGGGTTGCAATTAATTAAATTTTAAGGGTTGGGGTGGGCTTGGTTTTCTGTTTTTTAATGTGCCCTTTCTCCCTTCCAAAAAACGATAAGAAAAGCACGTGAAATTTTGTGGGTTTTCTCATCATTTCGTCGCCCCCCCCCCCCCGAAACACGACGAAATAGGAAATGTCGTCTCTATTTCCTATTTTGTCGCAAACGAATGCACATCCCTAACACAGATGCAATCTTGGAGGCTCTGAGTGGCCTGACGCCACTGTGACCTCAGGGTCCATTGGGTTCTGCGCATGTGTAAATGAGCCAAGGGAGTAACATGGACAATTGCGGCCATATGGCCCAAAAGCCTCAACATATGCCAGGCTGACACCTGTTGGCTCTGTTTATAATCTCTACTGCAATATTTGCCACAATGACTTCCCTTTGGCGGGGCAGAAAGGTCTTGGCCTGTGCCCGTGTCTAGCAGGGCTCCTATGAAATCCAATTGAGGTGACGGGCTGAGATGGGACTTTGGCTAGTTGAGAATAAACCCTAATGATTCCAACACCCGAATGGGCAAGTGCATGGACCTGATGGCCCCTGCCTGAGATGTGCTCCTGACCAGCCAATCGTCCAGATACAGGAAGACATCCATTTCCAGTCAGCAGTGATGTGGTGCCACCACGACCAGACATTTTGTGAAGACCCATGGGGGCAGACACGGACCTAAATGGCAACACCCGGTACTGGAAGTGCTGTGTGGTATGAGCTTGACCACTCTGGTTGTTAAAAGGGAGGAGGATAGCTCCACTTGTAATACCTCCTGATGCGCTATCGGCCCCCAATATGGGCACTGAGGGCAATTTGGCAGGACACCCAATAGATTCAATTGGTATCCTTGGCAGACAATGGACAGAATCCACTGGTCCGAGGTTGCACTGGGCCACTAGTTACACTGAAGCCTGCCCCCAACCATAGGGTCCACTGTCCCAGGTATGAAAAACTGGCTTATGCTCCCTACGGCACAGTCAAAACCATCCCTGGAGTTGACTGAGGAGCTCGCTGGGGTTTGGAGGCTCTCTACTGCCTAGGACAACCGCGAGAGCCCTGATGGGACTGAGGAGGCGGAGGATAGTACTCCCTCTAGCTAAAGTAGGAATTCTTTGGCCCTGGTCTCGATGGCCTCCTGGATGAGGAGGACGGGTCCAGAGTACCGGTGGAGATTTGTTGGAGGATCTCTTGGTGGTCCCGAAGTTGGGTCAGAACATCCCTCAATCTATCTTCAAAGAGATTCTCTCCAATACACCGTACATCAGCGAGTCGTTCCTGTACCTCTGGCAGGGCCAGTGCAAGGGTATTAGGCACCCTAGGCAAACCTTACAGTCTGGCGCCCCCTTCTCATACACAATTTTAAATTATGCATTTATAACATATTTTACATGAAAAATGACATTATGAGGTAAAATTAATATACAAGTTGTTGTGATAATTTCGTGCACTGTTGTGATGCCAACAAGAAAACTTTGCATCTTGGAATTCATATGGCATCATACCTATTGTGATATATTTTGGCATGGTCCTCCCGTATCAACACAGTACTATCTGCCAACACTCAAAGAATAACAACCCCACCTATGAAAAAGAATACCAAAAATATTACACCAGAATCTAAAATATCAATACACCTCCTATCAGGAAAACAGAACAGGCCAAGCTACTACAGATCCCTATAGAGAAACCACATGCTAAAAGAATGCTTCATCTCGGTCTTTGCATGCAGAACACAAACCCTCACCAAATACAGAATAAAGCCACATAAAGTATAAATAGAAATGTGCAGACAAAAACTGAACTGTAAAACGCATCACGCCAGACTCTATACAGTGAAACAATGGAAAAACAAAAATTTCACTATTCCTCGTGAAACAAATCAATAAAATAAAGATATATAAATCATTAGTCATAATTATAAAATCATACAAATAAAATAATTTCAAAACAGCTGATGAATAGAATATCCAATAATTAAAGACTTATGCAAATTTTGAAAGCTTTACCAAACACCAATAAAATATTTCAAACAGAAGACACATCACATACTACCCAATAATTAAAATGGTAGTCAATCAAGAAAAACGAACTTAGAAAGCCACCTTTACTTACCCTCTCCAGCAGTTCTCCTATTCCTTTCCCTTGCAGGCCATACCAGAAGCAGCAGTAACTGCTGAAGCTGTCCTCACAGCCATCTTCCTTAGGGACCACAACCAATCTCTTCTCTCTCTCTCTCACACACACACACACACACCAGTCACACCCTCAAGACCAGTTTCTGTCTCTCACACACCAATCATCTCCCCAACCAGTCTCTCTCTCTCTCTCACTCACACACACACACACACACACACACACACACACACCAGTCATCTCCCTGATCAGTCTCTCTCACACATACACACGTCACCTCTCTGGCCAGTCTCTCTCAATCACACAATGCTCTCGCTCTCTCTCTCACTTACAAACAGGCTCAATCACACACATGCCCTCTCTCACAGCCACAAGGCAGCCAAAACCATGCTCCATCTCTCTCGCACACACACATTGACGCACAGAAGCACCCTCCCTGACTCACATATACACCACACACATACAGAAGCACCCTCCCTGTCTCACAACCGTTAAATAAGAAAACCACATTCCTATCAAAAGGCAAAATGACACCCTTCCTTCAGGTTCTGTCCTCTCAAGGGACAGCCACCAACGCCATACAGTTTCTCTTGTTTTACGCTTTCAGGCAATAAAGCAAGTGTCTTTCTTCAAACTATCAGTCGTATGATTATTCATGTGGGAGATATGGAACAGAAAGACAGTCTTAGTCGGCTTCCCTTTTAAATGGGAAGATTCTAGTCTTAGTCATTTAAAAATATACATTTTCTAAAGGCTTAAAAAAAAAGTTTCAGATTTTATTCTAGTCTTCATGCTTAAATTATGCTTACAAAAAACAAACAAACCCCAGCTGGCATCAGTATCTTAAAATTGTGATTTTGCTGAGATGAACATTTTAATCTTTAATTTTTTTTTGCTTTAGTATTTGTCTCTACCCACTTTGTTAAATTTTATTTTCCAGAAGAGGAATGATTAAAATTCAGTAATTTCATCTTTCATCCAACTTTTCAAAAGTTCAGGTATGTATTATCATATTTCATTTTTTTTTAACTGGCAGATTCCTTTCTCACATACATACACACTCACAGAAAGAAGATCGGCGCCGAGACTTAGGGGGTGCTGCGGCAGAGAGCCAGCTCCCGACTCGCCCTGCCTCCCCTGGAGTGCCACCCTCCCGAGACCCCCCTAGTGGTCCAGCGGAGGTCCCGGGAGCGATCTGCTGCTCCCGGGCCTCGACTGCCACTAAGCAAAATGGCGCCGGTTAACTTCAGCCCCTACCATGTGACAGGGGCCAACCAATGGCACCGGTAGCCCCTGTCACATGGTAGGGGCTGACGTCCACCGGTGCCATTTTGCTTAGTGGCAGCCAAGGCCCTGGGAGTGGCAGATCGCTCCCGGGACCTCTGCTGGACCACTAGGGGGGTTTCGGGAGGGTGGCACTGGCAGGGAGGCAGAGCGAGTCGGGAGCTGGCTGCCTGCCGTGGCGCCCCCGAAGTCTCGGCACTTAGTCTCCACCTAGGCGAGTTGGAGGCTGGCAGAATTTTGAAAGGGCACTTTTTGCCCTTTCAAAATTCTGCTGCCTGCCGCGGTGCCCCCTAAGTCTCAGCACCCAAGGCACAGGCCTAGCTCGCCTAGTGGTTCTTCTGGCCCTGACCTCTGGTCAGAGATCCGAGTTCTGCAGCCATACCATTCTAGGGGCATTGATTCCCACTATAGAGACTCTCAATGCCGTTTTGAAAACATCGTAGGTTGCACGGACCTTGTGTTTTCTGCACTCCAGACCCTTGTGCACCAGCAACATGAGGGTGTCTTGCTGCTGTTGAGGCAGCTGCTCAGCCACTTCCTGCACCTGCTTCCAGATGACCCTCGAGTACTTGCTCATGTAGAGCTGGTATGCAGCGATGCAGGCAATAAGTATGGCACCTTGGAAAACCTTCCTCCCAAGAGCGTCCATCGCTCTGTGGTCCTTCCCCAGGGGCATTGAGGAATGGCTAAGAGAGCAGATTCAACTACCACCGACTGGCGAGGCAGCCAACGCTTATCAAATCTAGCAGCCTTCAGGACAAGGTAGACCCCATCTGCCTTTTTGTTAACAGGAGGCTCTGTGAGGGGGTGTTCCTATATCCTCAGCAGCAACTCCTTAAGGATCTCGTATACTGGGACCGCCAGGATTTCCTTAGGAGCCACCAGAAACTGGAGGATCTCAAGCATTTTGTGCCTGGCATCCTCCTCTGTTAAAAGTTGAAATGGGATGGCTTCCACCATCACCCTAACAAACCCTACGAAGGTCAAATCCTCAAGCGGGGACTTCCTCTGCTCATTTATTGTTTTTTTATACCATCGTTCAGTATTTGATAACAGTTTACAAATCATAAAATATCAAAGTAAACAAATAAATACACATTGAATGATAAAAACAAATATTTAAATACAATAATGATATAAATAAGGGAAAGTAAACAATTAAAAAGAGAAAATAAAACTCAAATAAAACATAAAAACTAAAAGTACCTCAAAATCAATAGTAAAAAATTTCAATAGTAGAAATGATAACTGCTTCTTCAAAGTGCTTTCCTAGTCTTACGCTGTTTCCTGGAATGCTTTCATAAAAAGCCATGTTTTGAGATCTTTCTTAAAGGTTTTAAAGTTATTTTGAAGTCACAATTGTACTATTAAGGTGTTCCATAGTTTACGGCCTGCTACTGATATCGCCCTTGATCTAACCTCGCATAAATGTGCCATGCGAATTGATGGAATGGTTAGCAATCCTTTATTTGCGGACCTTACGTTGCGTTGGGGTGTGTGGAGGTGGACTGCCGCGTTTAGCCACTCAGTTTGTTCTCCATATATTAATGGGTAACCAATGTAATGATATTAACATGGGAGTTATGTGGTCAAACTTTCTCGCTCCTGTCAATAAGAACATGCCATTCTGGGCTTAGACCAAGGGTCCATCAAGCCCAGCATCCTGTTTCCAATAGTGGCCAATCCAGGCCATAAGAACCTGGCAAGTACCCAAAAACTAAGTCTATTCCATGTTACCGTTGCTAGTAATAGCAGTGGCTAATTTCTAACTCAACTTAATTAATAGCAGGTAATGGACTTCTCCTCCAAGAACTTATCCAATCCTTTTTTAAACACAGCTATACTAACTGCACTAACCACATCCTCTGGCAACAAATTCCAGAGTTTAATTGTACATTGAGTGAAAAAGAACTTTCTCCGATTAGTTTTAAATATGCCACATGCTAACTTCATGGAGTGCCCCCTAGTCTTTCTCTTATCCGAAAGTGTAAATAACCGATTCACATCTACCCGTTCTAGACCTCTCATGATTTTAAACACCTCTATCATAGCCCCCCCCCCCCCCAGCCGTCTCTTCTCCAAGCTGAAAAGTCCTAACCTCTTTAGTCTTTCCTCATAGGGGAGCTGTTCCATTCCCCTTATCATTTTGGTAGCCCTTCTCTGTACCTTTTCCATCGCAATTATATATTTTTTGAGATGCGGCGACCAGAATTGTACACAGTATTCAAGGTGCGGTCTCTCCATGGAGCAATACAGAGGCATTATGACATTTTCCGTTTTATTCACCATTCCCTTTCTAATAATTCCCAACATTCTGTTTGCTTTTTTGACTGCCACAGCACACTGAACCGACGATTTCAATGTGTTATCCATTATGACGCCTAGATCTCTTTCTTGGGTAGTAGCACCTAATATGGAACCTAACATTGTGTAACTACGGCCTGGGTTATTTTTCCCTATATGCATCACCTTGCACTTATTCACATTAAATTTCATCTGCCATTTTGATGCCCAATTTTCCAGTCTCACAAGGTCTTCCTGCAATTTATCACAATCTGCTTGTGATTTAACTACTCTGAACAATTTTGTATCATCTGCAAATTTGATTACCTCACGTCGTATTTCTTTCCAGATCATTTATAAATATATTGAAAAGTAAGGGTCCCAATTCAGATCCCTGAGGCACTCCACTGACCACTCCCTTCCACTGAGAAAATTGTCCATTTAATCCTACTCTGTTTCCTGTCTTTTAGCCAGTTTGCAATCCACGAAAGGACATCGCCTCCTACCCTGTGACTTTTTAATTTTTGCAGAAGCCTCTCATGAGGGACTTTGTCAAACGCCTTCTGAAGATCCAAATACACTACATCTACTGGTTCACCTTTATCCACATGTTTATTAACCCCTTCAAAAAATGAAGCAGATTTGTTAGGCAAGACTTCCCTTGGGTAAATCCATGTTGACTGTGTTCCATTAAATCATGTTTTTCTATATGCTCTACGATTTTGATCTTGAGAATAGTTTCCACTATTTTTCCCAGCACTGAAGTCAGGCTCACTGGTCTATAGTTACCTGAATCACCCCTGGAGCCTTTTTTAAATATTGGGGTTACATTAGCTATCTTCCAGCAGCTGCATTCTGAAGTATTTGTAAAGGTTGCAGAGTGTTGTTAGGGAGTCCAACCAGTAAAGAATTGCAATAATCAATATTTGAAAAAATTAAGAGTTGGAGTACAGTTCGGAAATTGTCTTGGGTTAAGAAGGGTTTCAGATGCCTGTGTGTTAGACGTTTATGGTATCCATCTCTCAATTTTGTGCTAACTTTTTAAAAATTTAAATCACTGTTGATAAATATACCTAAATCTCGGCCACAGGATGTTAATTTAATATCTGTTTCCGAATCATTGATTTTTAGAACAGGATAATTGGTGCAAGTTATTTTCTGGTTTAACAAAATAATTTCTGTTTTTACGATATTGAAAACCAGTTTCATGTGTATTAGAAGTTGTTTAATTAATTTATTTGTAGCTTTTATATACCGACATTCATTTAGTAACAGCACATCGGTTTACAATTAATGTAATGTCTATCAACGGTGCTTTACACATGAGCAATTGAGCTGGTTAGAATAATAACAATACTAGTAACATCTAAAGAACAGTTGAAGCAGATAAAGAAGTACAAACTAGATAAATCAGGGATTAAGAAGTTAAAAGATCAAATACACGTTTTAAATAAAATAAGTTAAAATACAAGTTGCAAAAAATTGCGAGGTTGTGAAACTCGTATGATTAAATCTCGTACTACATATTGGGGTAGAGTTTAAGAGCCCTTCGCGCCAGTGCACCTATTTTGCATAGGCCGCCGGCACGCGCAAAGCCCCGGGACACGTGTAAGTCCTGGGGCTTTGCTTGGTGGGGGCATGTCGGGGGCGACGTGGTGTTCGGGGGTGGGGCCGGAGGTGTGACAGTGGTCCGGGGGCGGGGCGGAGTGCTCCAGCACAGCGGCAGGCATAACTCAACGAAATAAGGTAGGGGAGGGGGATTTAGTTAGGGCTGGGTTAGATAGGGGAAGGGAGGGAAAGGTGGGGGGGGACAAAAAAACGGAGGCAGGCTGTGCGGCTCGGTGCGCGCAGGCTGCCGATTTTGCACAGCCTTGCGCGCGCCGACCCCGGATTTTAAAAGATACGCGCGGCTACGCGCGTATCTTTTAAAATCCGGCGTACTTTTGTTTGCGCCAGTCGCAAGTACTTTTTTAAAATCTGCTCCATTGTGAAAAGAGAAATAAATTGAAAATATAGGCGGAAAGATTTGGTATATGTAAGACAGGAAGGGGATTAACAAGAAGAATGGTGGAACATCTAAGGAATAGATGGGATAGAAAAGTAGACGAGGCATAATAATATATAATAAATATTGCAGGATAACATAAGTTGCAAAAATTGAGCAATAAATTGAAGCTATGTAAATTAGGAGGTAGATTATTAAGGCATTGCCAATAAATGGTAAACTGAAGGGGGTATGAGGGGTAAATGTCTACTGCTATTATGAGGGAGAAGGATCGTTAGGTAAATGCTTGTAAGAAAAGCCATGTTTTAAGTTTTTTGATAGAGATGTACATGGAGACTGTTTTTAGTGTATTATCAATCGAATCTTTAATAGGAATTAGTAATTGAATGTCATCTGCATAAATGTAATGCGAGATTCCCAGATCTACTAAGAGGTGGCAAAGAGGAAGCATATATACATTGAATAAAGTAGCAGATAAAGAAGAGCCCTGTGGAACTCCCAATTCTAAGCTTTTTTTTTTTTTATAATGCCAGCATGTGCATGTTATAAAATCGACGTGCACACCTTTTAAAATCTATCCCTGTGTGTGTGAGGGACAGAGAACCTGTGTATATTTGAGAGGGCAAGCGGTTGTCAGAGCATGGGAATATATATGAGAAAGGGAGCATGTGAGAGAATGAATGTGTTATTTTGTGTGTGTGTGTGTGAGCAAGAGAAGATAGTTTATGTGACCCTATCTCACCAATCCACAATAATCTCAGGGTAACTGGAAACCAAAAGATTCCAGATATGGAGAGCAGGAGATTTTTTAAAATCCTTATTAGTTTTAATTATTTGGTGTTACTTGATGATTCTGTTTTGAATTTTTTTTTATTTTTGGGAAATATTAGAACATTTTAAAATTATGGGATGGTTTATTCATCAGATATTTTGAAATATTCAATTGGTGTTTGAGAAACAGAAAAAATGTATGCAAATTATTTAAATTGAATGTTCGACAGCTGTTTTGACATTTATTCTTTTTATTAGTATGGTTTTAATATTATGAATGATATCTTATATCTCTTGATTTTATTCCTTCGTGTTTTGTGAGGAATGATGATGTTTCTGTTTTTCTATTGTTGCACTGCATAATACAGTCTGTCTTGTGGTTTCCAGTACAGTTTATATCAGCATATTTCTATTTAAACTTTATGGTCTGTATTTTAAAGGTCCAGTTCTTGTATAACTTTAATTCTTGCTGTGAAATTGCTGGTACTTATCACGGACTTTCATAGCATTATGGTTTTCTCTTCCTTATTTCTATTTTAAACAGAAGTTTGCTCTTTATTAATTTCACTTGCATGTAGAAAATGGTTTTGAATGTTCTTGCAGAAAATATTTTTTCATTCATATGGGGTATGATAAATGTATTCTTGAAGTACCTACAGTAAAATCTGTAAGTTTAGCACTAACCCGCAAACGAGCATTCTCTGTCGCCGGTCCACTACTGTGGAACTCACTCCCAGAACATATCCGCCTGACAGCCAACCGTACAGAATTTAAGAAATTGTTAAAAACTCATCTCTTCACCCATGCTTACAATTTATATTAAGTTTACTACACTACATTACGATTGGTAATTTAATTGTCTATTTTATGAATTTTAATGTGTTTGTTTATGATTTTATGACCTGTTTGTTAATGTGTAATACTACTTGTGTATGTGCAAATATGTGTAATACTACTTGTGTATGTGCAAATATGTAAACCACCTAGACGGATAGTCCCCTACCCATTGTGCGGTATATAAGAATTTTAAATAAATAAATAAATAAATAAATAAAAACGTACCCCTGCGTACGCCTAGCCTATTTTGCATAGGCTCGGCAGCACATGCAAGCCCCAGGACGTGCGTATGTCCCAGGGCTTTCAAAAATAGGAGGGGTGGGGGGCGGGGCCAGGGGCAGGGCTGACTCCTCCGGTACAGCGGCCTGTGCCGGGGATGGCGAGCCGGAGCACGCAAGTATGCCAGAGGCAGGCGTAACTCTGCGAGATAAGGTAGGGGGGATTTAGGTAGGGCTGGGGGATGGGTTAGATAGGGGAAGGGAGGGAAAGATGGGGGGAGCAAAAAAAAAAGTTCCTTCCAAGGCCGTTCTGATTTCGGAGCGGAACGGGGAAAGCCATCGGGGCTCCCCTTTGGCTCGGCGTGCACCCCCTTGTGCGCGCCGACCCTGGATTTTATAACATGTGCGCGGTAGCATGCACATGTTATAAAATCGGATGTACATTTCTGAGCGCCAGGTAGCGTGCACAAATGTACCCCCCGCGCTTAAAATTTAAAATCGGCCCCATATTTTGTTATAACTGCTGTTAGTAGATTAGGTGATTATTTTAATTAGAACCGCCAAGTGCATGTTTTTGTGCATTCGCAAACTATAAATGCTTACACAATTCGTAAAAATTATTACAGCGAGTTGAAACCTCATGGCTTTTAATCATTTTTGCCGACCTTTTATTTCTGATAATTTGCCCCCCCATCCCTTTGGTTTTCCTCCAAGTATTGAAACACCCTAGAACCGCCTAGTGCACGTTTTCATGCACATCTAGCTTAGACTGCAGTATTTACTGTATTATGCTGATATTCTGTGTCAGCTTGTTGTATCTCATGGCTTAGATTTTATGCCACCTATACAGATCACGTTTTTGATTGCATTGTGTTTTTCAGCCACTTATCAACTGCTGAGTGCACTTTTTCATGCACATGTGCTTGTACTGTACTATTTATTATATTATTCTGACAACTGGTGTCACCTGTGGTATCTCGTGGCTTAGATTTGCTGCTACCTATGTTGAATACTTTCTTGTGATTGTCATTTTGTTTTTGGGCCACTTGTCTTTTTCCTTTACCTTTTCTCATTGTTCCCTCACACAACAAACCAAAGCCTTATATTGAGTTCTTTTATTGAAATTCGTATGATACTAACAGTAAAAAAAAAACCCCCACTGGTATCACAAACTGTACCATAAAAACTTTTAAATAGTTTAACAAAATGCTTGTCTGTATTTATTACAGAGTATCAATTTTTACACAAATGTTGTTTTTCTCAATTATAGAGCCTAAAGCATAAATACACGAAAACGTACACATTGGCAGTTCTAGGGTAAAGCCAATCTCGGCGGTTCTAGCTTTTAAGGGATGGCCTTAGCCAATGTTCCCTTTAAAGACTGGGCTGTTGTGAGTATAAAATTGATAGGCTTTTTGCATCAAAGAAAGTAGTGCTTACAAGGTAATGCAACCAAACATTTTTGTTCATGAGCAAAACCTTTTGCACACAGCAACCCAATCCTTACAGGGAACACTGGTGGTATGTGATCTGATCCTAATGAATTAGAATTGCTTTTTTTTTTTTGTAATATCAGTGTTCAGTGCCTTTTAATTTTCTATCAAATGGTAATGCCATGTCCAGCAGTAGAAAGCTTCCGCAATGATGGGATGCTCCTTTTAAAGATATAGCTACCTATCCTAATTACAGCAATATACAACAAACTGTTCCTACTATACTACAATATTTAAATAGAGCCAACCAGAAGTGTGCATAATAATCTTACTCTTTGGTAAAGAAGTACCCATTTCATCCAGCTGGAGGATACACTACCAGAATGTTATTTTATTCTGTGGCAAGGTTTGATTTTCTCTAATATTTAATACAAATTTAAATCATGCAACTGATGCAGAGTCCCAGAACTGACTTCAGAAGGGAGGATGACTGTAATTATATGAACATTTGAAACTGAGACCCTCTAAATTGTATTATTTTCTCAACAGACCATTGCCAAAACACTGAAGATTGCATGTGAGGTTTTATCATCCGATTGTGAAAATAGCCCACCTCGGATCCCTTTTAGCACTTTCCAGTTTCTTTATACCTACCTAGCTGAGATGGATGGAGAAGTATCACCAACACAAGTCAACCGCATGTTGAATTACATACAGCAAGAAATGTAAGCAGAGCTTAGCAAATCTAAAGTTGAAAGTCAAACTGTGTAATACAGTAAATTAAAATGGAGGGATTATAAACCATTCATCAAGTTGATAGGTGTTGCTGCAAGATTATTTTAGAATTAAAAGAGGAAGTACCATGAAAAACTGATTTTAACACAGATTGTTCCCTAGTCCTAACATAGCTGTCATGATAAAAAAAAATATATAGTACTATTCTTTAGATATTTAGAAGTCGATGTACAAACCAGTGTTAAACTGGCATATTATCGGGCTTTATCTGCCAGTTTTAATACTGATGGTCATCGGGTTTTAATGACCCAAACTAATTAGATACAAAATGTGGCGGCATTACAATAGTTCAGATAAAGACAGTGCAGGCATAGTCATACTGCTACAGTCGGCAGCAAAGGTTTCCCTGTGTTTACTGGTCCAAAGTGAAAGGGGTGGTTAGCATGGGGAACCTCCCCCAATATAAAAATGAGCTACCACAGCCCTTCCAACACAACATTCCTTCACAAAAAAATTCTCTCTGGGCCCTTGAAGAAAACCTTCCCCTAAGAATATAGTAGGGTTTCCATGCCCAGTTGACCCCATAGCCTCCCCAATCCAGAAGATAAAAGCCTCTGGGCCTACTCCATTTAAGACCAAACTTACCTATCAATGTCTTAAACATCTTTGCATGCAGGAAAGAGCCTTGGGGTGGAGAAAGGCAGATACACTGCCAAGACTGTGAATGTTGGTTTTGATTTATGCTGTTAAGACAAGCAGGCTGGTTTCTGTTATTTTGCTCACTGTGAATAACCAAAAAATATTTTAAAAAAACAACCCACTGTAGTGAGAAAAAAAAATCAACTCAAACAATATCATCCATTACTTTTCAAAAAATTTGTATTGAGGAAACCATATAATTTATATAAAAAAGTATAAAAAATGTATAAAGATGGACAAAGGTGGTTTCATATGCATTTTTCATCTGTACCTCCACAGGTTACCCAAAATGATCTAAATATAATCATTAACCAACCTCCAACCATCTTTTCTTTTTTTTATAATAAACCAATGTGGTGCCTAAAAAATATGAGAATTGAGTCAAACAAGCATGCAAAAATTATGGCCATTAATTAATATATTTTAAAAATCACTCATTGAGCAAATCCATTGTAAAGCACAGTGTACTTAGGTTATCTTATTTAAATCCCGACATTGCCGAGTTTCGGAACAAGTTCCTTCTTCAGGGGACCCAACATGGCCAAATATCCACTTTCTTTTAGTCAGATATCTGAAGATCAATGTCTGCTGCTCTTCCATTGAAATTCTTTATAAATGGATTATAAGATCAATGTCCACCATTCTTTCATCAACTTCTTTAGAAAACGGGTTGCTAGCGGAATGCTGCCCCATTGTGAATAAAGCATTTTTTCTGTGGAGAAAAGACTGGAGTCCAGAATGGTCTGTCCTCCAGTCTTTCTAAAACTTAAATCCACTCACACTGCATCATATGAGCCTTGATAGAGTCTAATCTGTAAGCCCGCTAGTGATAACAATGTGTACTCCAGTTTGTTAGCCAGTTGGACAATGTACGTTTAGCAAATGCCATGTCTAGTCTGTTAGGATCCAAAGAGACAAATAGTTGTGAGGCCTGTCTATGTGGCTGAGTTTTTTTTTTTTCTGCAGTAAGCTAAAGCCTTTTTGTGTCTAATGAATGAAGGGCCTTCTCGTCTTCATGTACATGTAGTCTCTGGAAACAATGTAGGTAACCCAATGAATTGATTAAAATGGAAAGCTGAGGCCATCTTTAATAGAAGCTTTAGTTGGGTGCAGAGCACCACTATTGTAGAAGAACTGCATATAAAGCAAAATTGCTTACCATGTAATAGGTGTTATCCCAGGACAGCAGGATGTAGTCCTCACATATGGGTGACATCAGTAACGGAGCCCTAGTGCGGGAAAACTTCTGTCAAAGTTTCTAGAAACTTTTGACTGGCCCTGTGAGGCCACTGAGCATGCCCAGCATGCCATGATATTCTCTGCCACAGGTGTCTCACTTCAGTCTCGTAGGTAGCAATAAGCTTTAGCAAAAATAAAATAATAAAAGAAATGTGACCCAACTCCGCGGGGTGGCGGGTGGGTTTCGTGAGGACTACATCCTGCTGTCCTGGGATAACACCTATTACAAGGTAAGCAATTTTGCTTTATCCCAGGACAAGCAGGATGCTAGTCCTCACATATGGGTGATTAGCAAGCTAGAGGCTGAGTCATTGTATATTGAGGCAATAGTTATGTATTGTAGTTGAAATGAATCAGCCGAAGATCACAGCAGGTTGGTTGTAGAAGGAGTTGGGTTTATACTGGACACAAGTTCTTTAAGACAGACTGTCCATAAGTTGAATCTTGTCGTCCTTCTTTGTCCAAACAGTAATGAGCTGCAAAGGTGTGGAGAGAACACCATGTTGCTGCTTTACAGATGTCCAGAATTGGTACTGAATGATAGTGTGCAACTGAGGTTGACATTGCTCTTACTGAATGAGCCTTTACTCGCCGTTGGAGAGGAAGGCCTGCTTTTTCATAGCAAAACTGTATGCAATCTGCTAGCCAATTGGATAGAGTATGTTTACCCACTGCTTTACCCAGTTTGTTTGGATCATAAGAAACAAATAGCTGATTGGACTTCCTGTGGACTGCAGTGCGGTTTAGATAAAAGGATAGAGCACGTTTACAGTCTAAGGTATGTAGAGCTGCTTCTCCTGGATGGGAGTGAGTCCTTGGAAAGAATGTGGGTAAAACTATGGATTGGTTCAAGTGGAATTCCGTAACTACCTTAGGAAGGAATTTTGGATGAGTACGGAGCACTGCTTTGTCATGGAGAAGCTTTGTATAAGGTGGATACGTGACTAGTGCTTGCAATTCACTCACTCTTCTAGCTGAAGTAATGGCTATGAGGAAAATGGTTTTCCATGTGAGGAATTTTAGATCACAGGAGTCTATGGGTTCGAAAGGAGAACGCATAAGTCTTGTTAATACCAGATTCAAGTCCCATTCTGTGGCTGGAGGACGAATGGGTGGTTTAAGTTGAGTTAAACCTCTCATAAATTTGCTGACAAGAGGTTGTGTGGAAATTGGTGCATCTCCCATCTTGTTATGGTAAGCAGAGATTGCACTTAAATGTACTCTTACGGACGAAGTCTGGAGACCAGAGTCTGAAAGATGGTATAAGTAGTCTAGGAGAGAAGTAGTAGTGCAAGTGAAATGATCAAGTTTGTTTTGTTTGCACCACAAGGCGAATCTCTTTCATTTAGATGGTAGTTCTTTCTTGTGGAAGGTTTACGTGAAGCTATGAGTACTTGAGATATATGGGTGGAAAGATTGAGTGGCTGTAAGATCAAGCTTTCAACATCCATGCTGTCAGGGAGAGGGATTGAAGGTTGGGATGGCGCAACCGACCCCGATCCTGAGTTATGAGAGTAGGAGCTACTCTCAGACGAATTGGATCCCTGACTGATAGGTCTAGAAGTGTGGGAAACCATACTTGTCGAGGCCAATATGGGGCTATGAGTATCGTGGACCCCATGTCTTGTTGAAGCTTCACTAGAGTTTTGGTTATGAGCGGTATTGGAGGATACGCATATAGGAGTCCTGAGTTCCAAGGTCGAGCAAAAATGTCCTTGGCTGGCTTGTTGTTCTGTTTGTGCAGGGAACAGAACTTGTCCACTTTGTGATTCAGATAGGATGCAAAGAGGTCTATTGTTGGTTGATTCCAACGTTGAAATATCCTGGTCGCTACTGCAGGATCCAGGGACCATTCGTGTGGTTGGAACTGACGACTGAGTCGATCCGCCTCTACATTGTGTATGCCTGCCAGGTAAGCGGCTCATAGGAACATTGAGTGATTCAGGGCCCAGTCCCAAATCTGTGCTGCTTCTTGGCATAGGAGGTATGAGCCCGTACCTCCTTGTTTGTTGATGTACCACATGGCTACTGTGTTGTCGGTCTGGATAAGGATAGTCTTGTGTGAAAGGCAGTTCTTGAACGCATGCAGTGCATAACGTATAGCTCGAAGTTCCAGAAAATTGATTTGATATGTTGCTTCAAGTCGTGTCCAAGTACCTTGGGTCTGGAGAGTGTCTATATGAACTCCCCAGCCCAAGGTGGATGCATCTGTAGTTAATGTTATCTGTGGAACTGATTGTTGGAAGGGTAGGCCCTTGCATAAATTGTCTTTGTTCATCCACCATAGTAGGGATGAACGTAGTTGGTGAGTCACTTGAATTGAAGAATGGAGTGGCTGAACGGCTTGGACAATTGTGAGCGTAATGTCCATTGGGTTACTCTCATGGCGAGCCTTGCCATTGGAGTGACATGTACTGTGGAGGCCATGTGGCCTAGTAAGGTGAGAAACTGATGAGCTGTTGCTTGTGTCTTTGAGTGGATCGAGTATGCTATCAAGGATAGTGTTTCTGCTCGATCTTCGGGTAGAAAGGCTTTTGCAAGTGTGGTGACCAGATCTGCTCCTATGAATTGGAGCAGAGGAGATGGTGTGAGATGGGATTTTTGATAATTGATGAGAAATCCCGTGGAGTGAAGTAGAGCAATTGTTTGGTTGAGAGAAGTTATTGTTCCTTGTTGAGTTTGGCTTCTGATGAGCCAGTCATCTAGATATGGGAAGACATGGACACCTTGCTTGTGTAAGTGTGCTGATATTACTGCTAGACATTTTGTGAATACTCTGGGAGCAGAGGCGAGTCCGAATGGCAAGTACTCTGTATTGGAAGTGTTGATGACCCACCGTGAAGCGCAGATATTTTCGGTGAGGAGGAAATATTGGGATGTGAGCATAAGCGTCTTGAAGATCCAGAGAACAGAGCCAATCTTGTTTTTGGAGAAGTGGAAGCATGGTGCCTAGAGAGACCATCCTGAACTTTTCTTTTTTGAGAAATTTGTTGAGATTTCTGAGGTCTAAGATGGGATGTAGGCCTCCTGTTTTCTTTGGAATGAGGAAATAACGGGAGTAGAATCCTCTGCCCTTCTGAGGCCGGGGCACAGGTTCTATAGCCCTGGATTTCAGAAGGGTGGATAATTCTAATTGAAGTTGAGAAATGTGATTTTTGTTGGGATGAATTTGACTTGGTGGAAAATCTGCTGGAATTGAAAGGAAGTTGAGTTGATATCCTCGAGATATTATGGACAGAACCCACTGATCTGTTAGTGTTATCCAAGAGTTGTAAAATTTGGATAATCTGCCTCCCACAGGGAGTTCTGGTCGAGGATTTTGTGAGTGGCTGAGTTCCCTGGAAATATCTTCAAAAGCCCGCCGCAGGACCTGTTTGAGTAGCAGGTTGGGCCCTGGGCCTTCTTTGCTGTCGAGGTTGAGATCTGTGCTGAGGCCTTGTTTGTCGAGGCCTACTTGCAGGAGGGTAGAATCGTTTTTGACGGTAATAGGGTTTCCTTATATCTCTTCACTGGGTTCTACGAACAGCATGGGAAGTAGATTCATGAGGTAGGGAGGAGAGCTGTCTTAAGGTCTCATTATGTTCTTTCAGTTGGGAGACTGCTTCTTGGACCTTTGTCCAAATAAATTGTCTCCCGCGCATGGAAGGTCCACCAATTTCTCTTGGACCTCTGGTCTTAGGTCTGATGCCTTAAGCCAGGCCCATCGTCTAGCACTTATCCCTGAAGCTGCAATTCTGGATGATGTCTCAAAAGAATCGTTTGCAGCTCGTACCTCATGTTTTCCAGCTTCAAAAGCCTTGTGGATGAGGTTTTGTGCTGACTCTCTGTATTCTTGGGGGAGAGATGGGATGAAATCCTCCATCTGCTTCCAAAGGTTTCTTTGGTATTGGGTGATATATAGCTGATAAGCTGCTATTCTTGAATTCAGCATAGCACCCTGAAAAACCTTAAGGCCTAAACTGTCCAGAAACGTATTGTCCTTTCCAGGAGGATTAGAGGAATGTATCCTTGTTCTCTTTGCTTTCTTCTGAGCGGATTCAACCACTACTGACGTATGTGGTAATTGAGATTTTTGATATCCTGGTGCAGATTGGACTAAGTATGTTAAGTCCATTCTTTTATTGATGGGAGGAACTGTACATGGATGTTCCCACATTCGATGTTGAAGTTGAAGGAGAACATCATGTATAGGTATTGCCATGATTTGTTTAGGAGGATCCACAAATTGTAATACCTCAAGTGTCTGATGACGTGGATCCTGTTCAGACTCTAATTTAAAAGGGATAGAGTCAGCCATATCCTGGACAAAGGCAGAAAAGGTAAGGTCCTCTGGTGGGGACTGTTTTCTTGGGTGTGGTGGAGAAGGGTCAGACATAAAAGTTTCAGATGTGTCTGACTGTGAATCACTCCATGTATCGTAATCTGGAGTGTGTGGTCGTGTTTTCTGAGGAGCAGAAGGAGGAGCTACACCAGATGGTCCTGGAATAGGTTCTGGAGGAGAAGAGTCTTCTTCTACCAGATTCACCGGTAAAGAATCCAGTAAATCCTGATATTTCTTATGGATTGCTGAATATAAGGCTGATTCAGCCGATACTGCATCTCCAGAAGGACCTGGCATCGATAATGCTGCATGTGGCATCGATGACATCGTTGAAGTTGGATCAGGAATCGATGGCATCGATGAAATTCCGGTACGCATCATTGAGGATGTAGTCTGAATTGAGGGTATCAAAGAAGCCATACTGGAAAAATTGGGAGGCTTTGATGTAGACATCGATGAGAAAGCTGTTGTTGTACGCTGCATCGATATATCCCTCGGTATCAGAGAGGATCCAGGCTTCAGAAAAGAATCCGTTGAGGTGAAGTGGACGGTGGATGGCATTGAAAAGGAGATCGGCATCGAGACGGTGGTTGGCACCGAGACTGTGGCTGGCATCGAGACGGTGGTCGGCCTCGGGACGATATCTGTCATCGATACAGTGACCGGCATCGGGACGGTGCCCGGCATCGGGAGTGTACCCGGCATCAGGACGGTGCCCGGCATCGGGAGTGTACCCGGCATCGATGTCGATGGTATCTCAGTCATCGGCACTAGTTGTGCTGGCATCGGTGACGTCTTAGACAGGGCAGATATCACCGGCATCGGCGGAGTTGCCGGCATCGATGTAGGCACCGGTAAACTTCTTTTATAGCTTGTAGGACTGCTTCCTTTATGAACGTGGTTAAGTCCTGCGGCATCGGTGCAGACAACGGTGTTGACGGAGACGATGTTGTTTGTGTCGTATCTGTCTTAGCAGGCCTCTCGGGCATCAAAGTGTCGGTACATTTAGGCCACTTTTCGATTGGTTCCTCCCGGATAGGTGTCGAAGGTGAGGCCGAGGCATGTCGATGGCGATGTTTGTGTTTAGGCCTTACCTCTACCGCTGAGTGGATCGATGATGTCGATGGAGTCGGCGAGGATTTTCCTTCCGAAGTCTGCAATCGGCGCTTTTTTAACAAAACGTTTTGAGGAGCACCTACCGATGAAGACTTTTTGGAAGTCGATGGTGAGGGGATTAACTGCAAACTGAAGAGTTGCTGGATCTTTTCTTGGCGTAGTTTTCATCCCTTCGGCGTCATTTCTTGGCATTTTTCACACGATGAAATATCGTGTTGATCGCCTAAACATCGAACGCACTCTAAGTGCGGATCGGTAACAGACATTGTTCGGTTGCACGTCGGGCATTTTTTAAACCCCGACGCCATGTTGTCGATGGCCGTCGATGACTGGAAAAAATAGATAGCGTATATCTAAAAATTTTTCCCTAAGTTACTTCACCAGCCGGTGAGGTGAGACAAAGTGAGATCCCGTGAGGGAGAATTTATGAAAAAATATTATGTTTTTAAGAAAAACTGAGAGAACTCTCAGGGGGCTCCGGTCCGTGCTGCTAGCCAGCGGTGCGGAAAAACGAAGACTGAAGTGAGACACCCGTGGCAGAGAATATCATGGCATGCTGGGCATGCTCAGTGGCCTCACAGGGCCAGTCAAAAGTTTCTAGAAACTTTGACAGAAGTTTTCCCGCACTAGGGCTCCGTTACTGAGGTCACCCATATGTGAGGACTAGCATCATGCTTGTCCTGGGATAAGAAGAATACTGAACCAAAGCCTGGAGATCACAGATACTTCTGGCTGATGTGATTGCCACAATAGTACTTTGCATGTGAGCAATCTGAAAAAAGCAGACTCCAGTGGTACAAAGGGAGGCTTCATTAGTTGTTCAAGAAACACATTCAGGTTCCATGGTACAGGTAGTTTTA
Organism: Rhinatrema bivittatum; assembly: GCF_901001135.1. Lineage (NCBI taxonomy): Eukaryota > Metazoa > Chordata > Amphibia > Gymnophiona > Rhinatrematidae > Rhinatrema > Rhinatrema bivittatum. The sequence continues at coordinate 34,285,847 of NC_042620.1, read as the reverse complement.
CAACTGAAGGTTTAATGTGCCATAAACCTTTCATGAACACCAACAAATGAGTGGAGATTGACCTACCCTCAATTTGAATATGGTATGGCACTGAGATGTACTCTCACTCATGGGATGCTAAGACCATGGGAAGAAAGGCAGAGCAAGTACTTAAGTAGCTCTTTTGGTTTACATACAAATGGTTCTAAGGAATTTTGTTGCCAACATGTGAAGAACTGTTTCTATTTAAATCAGTAAGCTCTCCTAATGGAGAGCTTACTGATTTGGCAGACACTATGATGTCCTCAACTTCTTTGGGTAAGATGAATTTGGTGATCAACAAGAACTCAACATAATGCAGTCAAGTTGAGGGAAGGAAGGTTGGAATGATACAGACATCCCTCTTCTTGAGTTAATAAAGATGGATTTGCCAGCTGCTGGAGAGCTGTCTAGATAAGCACACCATACTTGCCTTGGCCATGCTGTTGCAATAAAAATTGGATAGGCCCAGGCTTTGAGCACTTTCTGTAGTTCTGACTATCAGTAGGATTGATGGAAAAGCATACATGAGACCTGCATTCAAGCTGAGCTAAAAAACATCCTGAGAAGATGTGAGTTTACTGAAAAGAATGGAGCAAAAATGTTCTTTTCTGATTTCCTCTGACACAAAGAGGTTGATTACCAGAAGTCCCCATAGACTGAATAGATTTTGGCAGTTGATTGTTGCAGGGACAATTTGTGCAGTCGGAATACTCTGCTGAGACAATCTGAAAATATGTTGCAGATCCCTGAAAGGCAGGCTGCTTGCAGGGAAGCTTAATGTTTGCATGCCATTACCTGTGCTGCCCTACTTGTTCATGCAGAACACGATTACCTGGATGTCAAGTTTGAATGAGAATGATCCTGCCTTGGAGAAAATGCATGAAAGTTGTCAGAGCTTATCTGATCACTTGTAGTTTGAAGAGGTTGATCTGAAATTGTCTTTCCAATAATGATCAATTGCCTGGAGTTTGAAAAGGGCCTGTGTGGGCTTACCGACTCTTTGTGGAGGAGTCTGTTGCTAATGTTATTTAGTGAGAATTCAGATGAAGTATAGTTTCCTCCTGAAGGATAATGGGTCTAGTCAACAATATAATGTCTATTTCATTTCTTTTTTTTTAAACTTTTTATTTATAAAGTTAATCAACATTACAAGCAAAGCACACAAATAAATATCAGGTGGCAACCCAAGGAAAAAAACAAAACAAAGCAAACCCAAGGAAACCAACATTCCATAATTCTACACATAACGGGAAACCAACCCTCCCGATTTATTTTTTCATGACACTGCCACCTGGGTAATCAAAGGATAAGTCAACTAGTTCCATTGGGAGCAAAGGCAGGTTAGTAAAACTACATAAACTGCCTAGAAGAACATAACTTCCCTGGCTGTTGCTTGATCTGCGTTCAGCAGTTTGTATACTAGGGTCCTGATAGTATTTGTCCAATCTGATGGGATAAAGGCTCTCTTTTGCAGAGAATCTATCAGCGCTCTAATGAATTTGATTTTCTGGGCAGGATCAGAGTAGATTTCTCAAAATTTACCAAGAATCCCAAAAACTTTAGGAGCAGAATTGGCTTCTACAGGCAGGTTATTATACCCTCTTGGAAAGTCGCTGTTATAAACCAGTCATCTAGGTAAGGGAATACCTGGATTCCCCGATGCCAAAGGTATGCTACTACGACAGCTAAGCACTTGGTGCTGATGACAGACCGAAGAGGCATATTCGGTATTGATAATGAGAGGAGTCCACCACAAAACGTAGAAAGTGTCAGTGGGAGAGATGAGTGGGTAAATTTGAATTTGTATTTATTTAGATTTATAAACTGCCCATACCATGGCCCTAGGTGATAAGCCAAAGCAGTTCATTTGAAAATGGACTGTAATCTCTCTCTATGCCTTTTCAACTGCCCATCAATTTGGAATAATACTAAAGAATCTATTTCTTTAGTATTTGCATCAATCTGATGACATCAGTGTCATCAGATTGATGCGAATTGGATTACTGTTTATGATAAACATACAAAAACATACATAATTAAAAGAATCAAACAGCAACACAACATGAAAACAAACAGCTACAGATTCCTGTCATAAATCCACACAATGCCAGTGCATTTCCAAAACTTATCACTCTATATCAGCCAAGTCATAACATAAATGCTAAGTGAAACAGATGAGTTTTTAGCATTGCCTTAAAAGTTTTTATAGAGCTAATCATAAGCAGTTCATATGAGAGAGACTTCAACAAAACTGGAGCTGAAACAAACTAAAAAAGCTTGTTCTCTGGTTTCTGCTAGCTGAGCTTGATGTACTGATAGCACTTCTAGTAAATCTCTTTGAGAGGAACACAACTTAAGGATTGTAAATTTGAAGAAAACATTCACCCATGGACATGAGTCATGTGCTAACAATCTATGTACAAACACAGCTACCCTGCACCACTATAAATTGCATTGGCAGCTACTGGAATTTCCTTAAATTTGGTGAGATGTGCTCTCTCTTTGAATTCCCTCGCTGCTGCATTCTGCAACAGTTGAAATGCTCTGTAAGATGTGCCTGGCAGTCTGATATGTAATGTACTGCAATAATCTAGCACAGGCAGAATTGCATGCACTACTGCACGAAGATCTGTAAAATTCAAAAAGAGGTTTTAAACCATGCAAAACCTGAAACGAAAAACCAAAAGCTTTGATTTGACTGAAAATCAAAGAAGAATCAGTAATTACTCCCAAGCTCTTAACTTGTTGCAATTCTTGTATTAGCCAAAAGTACAATAGGAGAAAAGTCCACATGTGGTATATACTAGTTAGAGAGTAGAGTGCGGTAAATTTAATAGTCCTTTAGAAAGATCAAATCAGATGTAATTTTCTTTTTAGTTGAAATCTGTTTATTAGCAACAATGCACAACAAAACATTGTAAGCTTAACACATATGGTACATATTACACTCTGCTACATACCACATGCTCATGTAACTCTTACCAGCATTCTTAACTTATGAACCAAACCCAACTACCCCCCCCCCCCCACCAGTTCCTGCTCCCACTCCAATCCCCCCCCTCCCCCCGGCTGCTGAGAGGACAACAACATGCAATACCAAACATATGCTAATATTCAATATTGTTCAGTATTTGACTTCTAGTTCTGTGTGGCAAGGACTATATGTAAGGCATGAAATGTCCGTTTTCGAAGCCGAAAAGAAGAGGATTGTTTGCATAAGATTAGTTCCATAGTTAGTAAGCTGTAGATACTATTACGCCACTGGGTCACAGAAGGTATATAGTCTCCAGACTCGAAGAATGGTCGTAGCTGCTAGGATGAAAACTTTATTAATCCACAGTTGGTTTTTTTTCATGTTTCCCGAAAAAGAGGGGGGAAAATATACCAAATAGTGCTGTTTGGGGAAGGAGAGGTACATGAAGGTCCAATATGTGGCCAATTTATTGAAAAACGTTTGTCCAGAAAATTTGGATGTGATCACAGCCCCAAAAAGTGTTCAAGATGGGCAATTACCTGATTACATTTTAAACACAGATCACCCTCAGTAAATTTGGCTAAGCAAGCCTGATGTCCAGAAATATACAATCTATATAAAATTTTATATTAAGTTTCTTGCATTTCTATATTGCAGATTATGGTGCGAACAGCGGAGAAACTAGCAACATAATCTGATAGTAGAAATTGGATCCGCAATTCCTGCTACCACTTAGCCCATACACTATCCAAGGACCAATTGTTAAATTTCAGAGCCATAGCCTTGCAAAAAAAAAAAAATATATATATATTATTTATTTATTTAAGGCTTTTATATACCGGCATTCATGATAAAATCACATCATGCTGGTTTACATTAAAACAGTGGTGCACAGAAAGAAAAAACAAACTGGAACTGTAGTGCGGAAGAAAGCAGTTACAAAAAACAGGGATGCTTAAACTGGGAGAGGAAGGAAAAAGAAAGGGTTAATAGCATTTTAAATATTTACAACGAACAGTTAAATGAGCTGGTTGTGTTATAGAACTTGAAGTTGAAGGACATTAGCTGGAGTCCGGGAAAGCTTGTTTGAAGAGCCAAGTCTTAAGTCTCTTCCTGAAGGTTGGGAGGCAGGGTTCCTGTCTTAGGTCTGGAGGGATGGAATTCCATAAAGGTCCCCGGCGGTAGAGAGGGCCCGATCTCTCAAGGTAATATGTCTAGTGGCTTTGGTTGGAGGAACCTGGAGTGAACCTCTATATGCGTCTCTGGTAGGTCTTGAAGAATTGTGTAAGAGGAGAGGAATTTGCAGGTCGATAGAAGTATGTTGATGAATGATTTTGTAGATAACGGAGATGGATTTGTAGAGAATTCTGAAGTGCACTGGCAGACAATGAAGGCTTTTTAGGATAGGGGAGATGTGATCTCTTCTTCTGGTGTTTGTTAATATTCGTGCTGCCGCATTTTGTACCATCTGAAGCGAGGTATATATACATATATACATTATATATATATATATATATATATATATATATATATAGAATGTCAGCTAGGCTCCTCCACATCAAACCAATCCAGGAGAAATTGCCAATTGGGGTTGTGAAAGTCAGTAACATTGAGAGTCTGTGCATAGTGACGAATTTGATAAGAAAAAAACTCTGTCATGGATAGGTTAAACCTTACAGATAGGTCCGGAAAAAGAGAATAGACCCATTATTTTTAAATAATTGGGCAATGAATATCATCCCCCTTGAGTCCCAAGCTTGGAAATAAGAAGGATCCAGTCCTGGAGGAAAAAACAAGTTTGCTTACCGTAAACGTTGTTTCCGTAGATAGCAGAATGAATTAGCCATGCTGTCCTGGGATCTGTCAATCAGGTCCGGGAGGCGGAGCTTGACAAAGCAGAGGTTAGCTTTTTTGTCCCTCTGCGGCTGCGCGTGGGTTCCCGCGCAGGAAGTACAGATTCTCCTCAGTCTGTGATTAAGCATTAATGGTTGAGTAATATTTGTGATTGCCAGGGAGGAGGGTGGGTCAGCATGGCTAATTCATTCTGCTATCTACGGAAACAACGTTTACGGTAAGCAAACTTGTTTTTTCCCGTCGATAGCAGGAATGAATTAGCCATGCTGTCCTGGGAGTCACAAGCTCCCCTCACGTTTAATCTATTTGTTCCTTTAACGTGTATTATCTGGTGGCAATCACTTGGTGTCAGCTGTTGTGGACTGTAGGATTGTTTGACCTAACTGTGTGTCCGTTGAGACTTGCTGATCCAAGCAATAATGTGCCGTAAACGTATGTAGGGAAGTCCATGTTGCCGCTTTGCATATGTCTATGGGCTGAACATGTTTGAGATGTGCCCAGGAGGTGGAAAGGGCACGTGTTTGATGTGCTTTTGGCTTTTGAAGTAGAGGTATGTTTTGCTTGGCATAGCAGAATTGGATGCATTGTACTATCCAACTTGCTATAGTCCGTTTTGTGACCGGTGTACCTGGTCTGTTAGAATCAAAGGAGAGAAACAGTTGTGACGGTCGTGAAGAGTTCGACGTTCTATTCCTGTAATACGCTAGCGCTCGTTTGCAATCCAGGGTATGAAGTAATGCTTCGTGGTCATTGGCGTGTGGCTTTGGGAAAAAAATTGGCAGGTCAATAGTTTGATTAATATGAAACTGGGAGATGACCTTAGGTAGGAAGGATGGATGTGTTCTCAAGACTACCTTTTGATGGAAGAATTGTAGGTAGGGTTCGTAGTGTACTAGTGCCTGAAGTTCACTCACCCGTCTCGTGGAAGTGATTGTGACCAGGAATACCACTTTCCAGGTTAGGTATTTAATATGAGCTGATTCCATAGGTTCGAATGGGGAATGCATCAATTGTTCCAAAACTATATTGATGTTCCACGGAATCGCTGGTTTTTTGGAAGGTGGTCTAATGTGTAACATTCCCTTCAAGAAGCGAGCGAGAAGAGGATGAGCTGCTATTGTGACATTATTATAAGGTCTATGGTAGGCCGCAATAGCGCTCAAATGGACGCGAATAGAAGCTGTCGCTAATCCTGCTTCATAAAGGGTATGTAGATAGTCTAACAACTGGTGTGGTGTACAGTCCACCGGCGAGATGTGACGTGACGTACACCATGTGGTATATCTTCTCCACTTATAACTGTAGTTCAATCTAGTGGAGGGTTTCCTGGATTCTAGAAGTATAAGTTGTGTCTTATGAGATACTTTTTGTTGTGTTAGTAACCACCTGTCAGTCTCCAGGCTGTCAAGTGGAGGGAAGAGTGTAGCGGATGAAGTAGGGTCCCCTGATCCTGAAAGAGAAGGTCCGAACGAGACGGGAGCCGGATCGGTTCTTCTCTGGAGAGGCGAAGGAGGTAGCTGTACCATGGTTGACGTGGCCAGGCCGGAGCAATGAGTATCATTTGTGCTCTGTCGGCTATGCATTTCTGAATAGTTCTGGTGATGAGGGGAATGGGTGGAAAGGCATAAAGAAGGCCTTGTGACCATGGAATCAGAAAGGCGTCCTGCGCTGTTCTGATGGAGCTTGGATGTATTGAGCAAAACTGGGGAAGTTGTGTGTTGTGTTCTGTAGCAAACAGGTCGATTGTTGGCGTTCCCCATTTGTTGAATATTTGTATTGCTACTTCTGCGTTGAGGGTCCACTCGTGGGGATGAAAAACTCGACTTAATCTGTCCGCCCTTGTATTTACTATACCGGGTAGATACGTTGCTTGTAGATGCATGCTCTGTTGATGTGCTAGCTGGAAAATCTGCAATGTTTCCTTGCATAGTGTCCAGGAACCCGAGCCTCCCTGCTTGTTGATGTAGAACATCGCCACTTGATTGTCCGTATACACCATGATTCGGCAACCTCGCAAGAATGTCTGGAATGCTTGTAAGGCTAGGCGAATAGCTCGAAGTTCTAGCAGGTTGATCTGTAGAGTTTGTTCTGGTAACGTCCACAGGCCCTGCGTTTCGTAGACCTCCAGATGAGCCCCCCATCCTTTCTGGGAAGCATCTGTTGTTAGGACTGCGTTGTGAATGAGTGGTTGGAATAGAGCTCCTTTCACTAATGTGGACGGTAGGAGCCACCAAGAGATGTCTCTTTTCATATCCTTGGTAAGGTTGATCAGTTGCGAGAGAGGTTGCGAGTGTTGTTTCCACTGTCGTATGAGTCCCCACTGTAATCTTCTTATGTGTAATCTGGTATTGGGAACTAAGAAATTGGCGGCTGCCATGTGGCCGAGGACTACTAGCACCCAGCGTGCCGCTGTTACCTGTTTCGTCTGTAAACTCTGTAAGAGCTGTCGTAACTGAAGTTGTCTGTCGTGCGGCAGATATGCCCTGGCTTGTATAGTGTCCAGGTACGCTCCTATAAATTGGAGTTGTTGCGTCGGTTGGAGCTGCGATTTCTGAAAATTGACTACTAGTCCTAATTGCTGCAGGCATTGAAGGATCTGTTGTAGATGGGATAGTAGGCGTTCCTTGGTCTGAGCCACTACTAACCAATCGTCTAGATATGGGAATATCGTCATCCCCTGTTTTCGGAGATGTGCCACCACCACTACCATACATTTGGTGAACACTCTGGGTGCCGCTGACAGTCCAAAGGGGAGTACCCTGTATTGGTAATGTTTCTGCTTGTAACGAAAACATAGGTACCGCCAAGAAGAGGGGTGAATTGAAATGTGAGTGTAAGCATCTTTCAGGTCGATGGAACACATCCAATCGCTGGGTTGTAATAAGGGAAGGATTGATTTCAGTGACACCATCTTGAATTTCTCCTTTACTAGAAATTTGTTGAGCTCTCTGAGATCTAAGATGGGTCGCAGGCCCCCCGACTTCTTGGGAATCAGGAAATAGGGTGAATAAAAACCCCGATTGTGGTGGATCCTGGAGAGGAGCGCAATGGCGCTTGATTGGCAAAGGTTGGTTATTTCCTGTTGGAGTTGTGGATGAGTCCTCGTATTTCCAGTAGACGCGAATTGGGGTAGGGTTGGTTTCGTTCGGAAGTGTAAACGATACCCCTGGCTTACAATGTCCAGAACCCATTGATCCGATGTTATGTGGTCCCACATTTGTAAACAAGATTGGATCCTCCCTGGCGGTAGTGACGGTTGTGGTAGTGGCATTAGGTTCAAAAAGACTGTGCCGGCTTGGCGGCCACAGGCTGTTGTTGGCTTTGCTGACATTGTGCCCGTGGTTTGCCTCTACGTGGTAGTTGAGGCTGTTGATGTTGTGTTTGTTGCCTTTGATAATTAGGATAGGTTTGAGGGCGATATCCCTGGTACGACCTATATGATCTTCGTCCATAGGAGGATCTACGAGGGTACTGGTAGAAGCGCCTTGAGGTTTGGTACGTCGGATGGAACTGTAACGACTGTACTGCCAACGCTTCTTCCTTCAGCTTCCCCACCGCTTCCTGTAGTTTAGTACCAAATAGATGCTCTCCGGTGCAAGGGAGATTGGCTAGTTTTTCATGGACGTCGTCTCTTATAGAGCTTGAACGAAGCCACGCCGTCCTACGTGCTGCTATTGCAGTCGCTGAAGCTCTCGATGATGTTTCCATGCCCTCGTATACGGAACGGAGGAGGTGCCTAGAGCATTCCTCCATATCATGTAGTGTCTGGGGCATTTGTTCACGCGTTGTGGCTAGTAAGCCTTTTGTGGCTTGGATGCACTCGTACATATACTGCACCATATAAAATTGATGGTGCATAATACGTGTAGTCAGCATGGCGTTCTGATAAATCTTTCTACCCATCTCATCTAGGAGATGGGTAGAAAGATGGGTAAAAAATCAAAACTTCATGATTAGGGGGGTAGGTGGCATGAAGTTTTGATTTTTTAAATCTTTGCATTGCGGATTCCACTATGACCGATTCGTGTTGCAATTGTGGAAGCGCATACAGGGTTTCCTTTTTGATGCGGAATTTTATGTCCGATTTCCGTGACACTGGTTGTATTGACTGTGGAGTCTCCCATGATTTAAGTAAAGCCGATGTAGGAGATCATGTGGAGGAAGCGTGGTGGGTTCCCCAGGCACGTCGAATATTTTTAATAACCCAAGGGTTTCAGCCCTGGGGTCCGGTTCCTTTTGGAATTGTAATTGGAGTATATTACCCATTTTCTCCAAAAAGCGAGGGTAAGATAGGTCTTCAGGCGGCGAATAAGGCTCTTGTTGTCCTTCTGGTACGTCGGAGGGAAATTCCGTTGAGGAATTGGGTGAATCAGTGATGGAGTCGTATGGTTCCGGCACGGTGGAACGTGTTGGGGAGGGTTGTGGGGTTATCCCCTCAGGCGAGGATAGTGCGTCTTCTGGTACGGTCTTCGGAGGAGGCGACTTTGGCTGTGCGTCAGTATCAGAGGGTGCTTTCCCTAATGCAAAGGATGATTCCAACGTGCTATAGAAGCCAGCCAAGGATTGCGATAATTGCCAAAAGGCATCTTTAGAAGCTTGTGGCAAATCTGGTTTCCGTTGTTTGTTAGCTGGTTCGGCCAAATGTGATCCTACGTCCGAAGGTTTTGACGGGGAAGATGCTTGGGAAGATGTCACATAAATTGGAGATTGTGTCTCTCGTGATTGGGATCTCCAGGACGATCTGGAAGTGTCTGGGCTACCTTTTGTTCCGTCATGGTGTCTATGATGAGACTTCTGCCCATGTACGTGGTGTTTTATTTTTGACTGGTGTGACTTCCGCGACTCATGATGAGAGCAAGATGACCGTCTATCTCTGGAGTCTCTTGATGAGGAACTATGTTTTTGTTTGCGAGATTGTTCCCTGAGTTGTTCTTTGCCTGACAAAGAGTATAACTCTGGTCTTCTTTCCGTCTGTTCAGAGACGAAAGCTCCCTTTGGGGATGTGAATTTTGATCTTGAGGTATGTCTATGAGACGTGTCAGATGACTTTATGGCTGAGCGCCCCCTAGACTGTTCCATTGATACCTTTTGAGATGGTATTTTTGCTGGTTTTTGTTTCTCTTTGGAACTTTGGTGTCTTTGCGTTCTCTTCGGCGCCAAAGGTTTCAACTGCTCCTTTGACGATGGCTCCTGCGCCAAAGACGGTCCCAGTGTCGTAGGAGGCGCCACTGATTGAAGCGCAGTACTTGGTGGCGATGGATCCCGCGCCGTACTCTGCGCCAATGGCTGCCGCTCCGTACTCGGCGCCGATGGTTGGCGCGCCGTACTCGGCGCCGATGGCTGCCGTCCCATAGTCGGCGCCGGTGGCTGCCGCGCTGACGGGTCCCGCGCCGTACTCGGCGCCGCTGGCTTTTGCTTCATATCCGGCGTCAGATGCTTCCGCGCCGGTGATTGTTCCTTCGGCGCCGTGTGGGAAGACCCCTGCGCCATAGAAGATGTCTGCGGCGCATGGCGCAGTGTGTCATGGCGCCGTGGTTTCCCCGGTCTATGTGACTTAGATATTTTAGTCTGCGCCTTGTCACGGCCTAAGACTTTCGGCGCCATTTTTTCTTTATTTTTTAATGGGTCTCGGCTCGAAGGGGATAGAAGTTCGGGAGTTACAGCGCCCTGTTTCCCTTGTACCTGTTTAGTCGGATCCGACACTGTTGATCTTGGGGTCGAATATTTTAGTTTCTTCACCGGTCCCGGTGAGGAGTGGACATCTGAGGGTTCCGAGGTACTCAAAAGCTCTTGGAGCCGATAGGCCCTTTGTCTCTTTGCCCTCGGAGACATTTTCGCACAGAATTGACAATTCGGAACATCATGACTACTGCCGAGGCAGCGGTAACATCGGTCATGATTGTCCGTGACCGACATCACCTTTCCACAGCAGCAGCGTTTGAAGCCCGATTTCGACATGAGGAGAGAATAGCTCCGCGTGCGATCCCGCGCGCGGAAAGAACAGACTGAGGAGAATCTGTACTTCCTGCGCGGGAACCCACGCGCAGCCGCAGAGGGACAAAAAAGCTAACCTCTGCTTTGTCAAGCTCCGCCTCCCGGACCTGATTGACAGATCCCAGGACAGCATGGCTAATTCATTCCTGCTATCGACGGGAAAACCCACATTCCCCTGAACAGGAAGAAAAGGGGAGGAGCAGGAACATAAAAGGGAGCAGGTCAAAAGCCACCTCCATGTCTTCTGGAGGGGGCAACAAAAATTGCAGATTGCACATAGAATCAAGAGGATAAGGAACCTGGAGTATACACCTGAGTGAAACAGGAAAGGTCAGTTGTGCTTCCAAAGAAGTGTCTGAAAAATAATTCATATTTAGTATCCCCAATGTGTCTTAGCTGAATCGCATGATTATACAACCATAGACTGGGTAACCCAAATCCTCCTTTTGAGAGAGGTTTTGTAATTTTCTTTTTAATAAATGAAGGAACTCCTAAATCTTAACACATCCATGTAGCACAATTCAAAGTGTCCCCTGAAACGAACACCATGTTTCGCCCAAAAGGCTGCGTTGGGAGGGACTATACAGGCTATAGCTCAACCACTGTAGAAGAACAAAATAAAACATTGCTACAAAGTATAAAGGACAAAACAAAACGGGTTAGACAGCAACTGACTTAAACAATATACCTTCTGCAAGTACATTCAGTAAGTACCAGAAGTCCTTACAGATAGTAAATAAGACCAGCATATTTAAAAACACCAATCTTGGCGCCAAAAACCTGCTGTCCCAATCACTCGGGGTCATGTGGCAGAAGAGTTGACCAATCCAATCAGAGAATATGTAAAGAGACTGAAACAGGGGGTGGGTTAGTATGGGATGAGATTATGGAAAAAGGGGAGAGGGGAAAGAAAGGGAGGAATAATAGAGGGCAAAGAAAAGAAGGAAAATCACATTCCAAGACATGGTTCGAGAGCGATGCTATATAATGTATACAAGATCTTCTAATGTAAATACATAGTTGCAGTAATGGTTACAAGGGTGATTGCAGTGCTGTATCCACGTCACTCATCTGTGTGCAGAATAATTTTTAGACAAAATGTACCCACTCAATATCCAAATTGAGATCATTGGGGGACAGTGACTGTACAGTAAAAATTCATTTCTGTTCCCTACGGAGTAATTGTTTTGAAAAATTACCACCCCTAAAGCGGGGTATCAGGACATCAATAACAAAAAATCTCAAATCAGAGACAGAGTGTGGGGCAGATGCCAGTGTAATACCAGAAGGGCTGCATCTCGCAATGATCGAATGCATGAATGATGTTCTATCACTCATGCCCTTATGGGGCATAAGGTCTTACTGACATACATTTTTTGACAGAGGCATATGACAACATAAATTAAACCCACAAAAAGGCATGTTGTCGAAAAACGAAGGACATATTCTTCACCAGTAGCCAGGTGTGTAAACTATATTAAAGAGAGGGAGTGTGGACAGATCAAACAGTGTCCACATGGGTGATGTTCCTGAGGAGAAACTGATGCTGAGGGAAGGACATGAGATGCCCGAAACTTAGAATGTACAAAAAATCCTGCAGATTTCTTTCCCGATGAAAAACAAAGTGTATAGGGTTTCTGAAAACATTGTGCAATGATAACATGGGCCAGTGTTGTCTAATAATTGAGCTGATTTAGCCAGCACATCCAGAGTATGGTAAAACGCAGGTGAAGCGATCCAGCAACGACTGTGCTTGTGGTTGAAAAAGAAGACCGTGATTAATATATAGAACACATTTAAATGCTTGTTTCAGTTATGGATAACCCTTCGCTATGAAATGTGTCATGTCTTTAGCTTGGGTCACATACTCCTCTTTGGACGTGCATAGATATTGCAGGCAGAAAAACTGGCCATCTGGAATGTTGGCCCTGAGAGAGTAAGGATAATGGCTATTAAAGGCTAGCAGAGGGTTGCGATCAGTGTCTGCAAAAAATAGAGGTGACAAACCCATCCTGGTTATATGATACTGAAACGTCTAAAAAAGAAATTGTGGATTGATGCAGACAGAAACTGAATTGTAGATTTCTGTCACAGTTATTGAGCCAATCCAGAAAAATAAAGAACTGAATCTCAGGACCTGTCCAAATCAGTAATATGTCATCTATATATCTCAGTCAGACTGGTATAAATTGAAATAACTCTGAAGGGTAGACAAAATAATCCTCAAAATTGTTGACAAAGAGACAGGCTAGGTCAGGGATCATAGTGGCCCCCATAGCCATTGCCTTAATCTGTTGACAGTTCTCAGTTAACGCTAAGCGAGTTAAGTCCATAAAAAAACTAGCTGGCACACGTGGCTCACCTGGACGACGTGACAAGACCTGTTGTATCACGGACAGAGCTGCCTCCTGGGGAATGTTCGAATATAGTAAAACAATATCAAGCATCACTAAAAGGAATGGCGATTCTGGCAACGGTAGCCCTTATAATATAGTAATCAGATGTCCAGAATCTCGGACATAAGACAGGCAAAGAGAGAATTTGAAATGAAGTTGGCCATAGAGGCAAAAACTCATAATAAAAACTTTTTAAAATATATCCGAAGCAAGAAACCTGTGAGGGAGTCAGTTGGACCATTAGATGACCGAGGGGTTAAAGGGGCTCTTAGGGAAGATAAGGCCATTGCAGAAAGACTAAATGAATTCTTTGCTTCCATGTTTACTAATGAGGATGTTGGGGAGATACCAGTTCCGGAGATGGTTTTCAGGGGTGATGAGTCAGACGAACTGAACGAATTCACTGTGAACCTGGAAGATGTAGTAGGCCAGATTGACAAACTAAAGAGTTGCAAATCACCTCTACTGGATGGTATGCATCCTAGGGTACTGAAGCAACTCAAAAATGAAATTTATGATCTATAAGTTAAAATTTGTAACCTATCATTAAAATCATCCATTGTACCTGAAGACTGGAGGGTGGCCAATGTAACCCCAATATTTAAAAAAAGGCTCCAGGGGCGATCCGGGTAACTATAGACCAGTGAGCCTGACTTCAGTGCTGGGAAAAATAGTGGAAATTATTCTCAAGATCAAAATCGTAGAGCATATAGAAAGACATGTTATAATGGAACACAGTCAACATGGATTTACCAAAGGGAAGTCTTGCCTAACAAATCTGCTTCATTTTTTTTGAAGGGGTTAATAAACATGTGGATAAAGGTTAACCGGTAGATGTAGTGTATTTGGATTTTCAGAAGGTGTTTGACAAAATCCCTCATGAGAAGCTTCTAAGAAAAATAAAAAGTCACAGGGTAGGAGGCGATGTCCTTTCGTGGATTACAAACTGGTTAAAAGACAGGAAACAGAGAGTAGGATTAAATGGTCAATTTTCTCAGTGGAAAAGGGTAAACAGTGGAGTGCCTCAAGGATCTGTACTTGGACCGGTGCTTTTCAATATATATATATATATATATATATATATATATATATAAATGATCTGGAAAGGAATACGACGAGGTTATCAAATTTGCGAATGATACAAAATTATTCAGAGTAGTTAAATCACAAGTGGATTGTGATACATTACAGGAGGACCATGCAAGACTGGAAGATTGGGCATCCAAATGGCAGATGAAATTTAATGTGGACAAGTGCAAGGTGTTGCATATAGGGAAAAATAACCCTTGCTGTAGTTACACGATGTTAGGTTCCATATTAGGAGCTTCCACCCAGGAAAAAGATTTAGGCATCATAGCGGATAATATTTTAAAATCATCGGCTCAGTATGCTGCAGCAGTCAAAAATGCAAACAGAATGTTAGGAATTATTAGGAAGGGAATGGTTAATAAAATGGAAAATGTCATAATGCCTCTATATCGCTCCATGGTGAGACTGCACCTTGAATACTGTATACAATTCTGGTCGCCACATCTCAAAAAAGATATAGTTGCGATGGAGAAGGTACAGAGAAGGGCAACCAAAATGGTAAAGGGGATGGAACAGCTCCCCTATGAGGAAAGGCTAAAGAGGTTAGGGCTGTTCAGCTTGGAGAAGAGACGGCTGAGGGGGGATATGATAGAAGTCTTTAAGATCATGAGAGGTCTTGAACAAGTAGATGTGAATCGGTTATTTACACTTTCGAATAATAAAAGGACTAGGGGGCATTCCATGAAGTTAGCAAGTAGCACATTTAAGACTAATCGGAGAATTCTTTTTCACTCAACGCTCAATAAAGCTCTGGAATTTGTTGCCAGAGGATGTGGTTAGTGCAGTTAGTGTAGCTGGGTTCAAAAAAGGTTTGGATGGGTTCTTGGAGAAGTCCATTAATGGCTATTAATCAAGTTTACTTAGGGAATAACCACTGCTATTAATTGCATCAGTAGCATGGGATCTTCTTAGTGTTTGGGTAATTGCCAGGTTCTTGTGGCCTGGTTTGGCCTCTGTTGGAAACATGATGCTGGGCTTGATGGACCCTTGGTCTGACCCAGCATGGCAATTTCTTATGTTCTTATCGAATTAACGGAATAAATGGTTGGAGAAAATGATCCACAAATCTTGAAAAGGGTTCCAAGAGGGAACCTATCCTTGATATAATTGGTCAACCAAGGGGATTGAATAAAGTCTTATTAATTTTAGAATATATACAGAAAGGAGGTACAATAGGATACACCACAATCAAAAACTGTGCCTCATGGGCTGTAATATAATTTCTCTCTAGACCATGTTGAACAAGGTCCTTAACCATTTTATGAAGTCTCAGCATAGGGTCAGAGGGTAGTAAATTGTTAAATTCAGAGTCCTGCAATTGACATGTCATCTCATCGATATATTCCTGCCAATGTATTACTACAATTCCCCCTCCCTTGTTAGCTGGTTTAATAACAATTTTAGGGTCGGACACTAGGGTTTTAATTGCCAATCTCCCTGTCTTGGATACATTATGAAACTGGCAGAATGGTCAGGATTCCATTTGACTAACATCATGAAGAACTAAGCGCTCAAATGCTGCAAGCAAAAGATCTGTGGGGCCAGGTAGGATCCACTTTGACTTCCTAGAGACGATCGAGTTGATAGAGTAGGTGGTAAATCTGAAAAAAATAGTTTGATCTTCAATAACCGAAAAAATTGGTGCAGATGAACCTGTACAAAAAGAGAATTATAGACAATTGAGGGGACAAATGATAGTTCTTTTTCTAAAACGCATACTTCGGTAGGTGTCAAAGATCTCGACGATAGAGTGAAGACAAGATAATTTAAGTCTGAAGTTGCTGCCATGGATCGTTGCGGGTACATTCTGTCTAAAAATTATTCTACACACAGATAAGTAATGTGGAAACAGGACTGCAATCACCATTGTAACCATTACTGTAACTACTATGCATTCTGTTTGCATTGCAGCCGGAGGTAGGCCCAACTGCAGACAATCCCGCCCATCGACGATCCCAAGGCGGCACAGAGGGACCAGGATAAAAGACTAGGGAGCGTGCCTCTGGCGCCGCGCGCCTAAGGAGGGCAACAAAAGGGCATGCCCCTTGGTGCACCCCTCAGCGCGTTCCCCTTGAATCATAATCAAGATATCTAATCTAAACAAATCAAGCACTACACAACTCTATCAGTAATACTGCTCCACTATACCCACCACACCAGACGTACCTCCGCCTTACTCCATCCACAAACACAAAATAACTCGCCAATCCAGAAACACAAAGCAAATTTAACCTCCATCACAAATTCCAAACAAAGATGGTCGTATCACCTAACATGAACCCTCATGAGAGACACCGACATCTGATCAAGATCCTCCTCAACAAATCATTAAAACACATGATCTTCCTACATTCTTCCTAATAAATGCTCTATCACTTACCAAAACATTCATGCTAATCTCAGATATCATACAAGAAAAAAACCCAGACTTCTTCGCCATAACCGAAACATGGCTCAAAAATACAGATCAGATAATCACAAACCAATTAAACAACACAGCTTACGACCTTTTCTCAATTCCCCAAAAATCCCGCAGAGGAGGCAGACTACTATTAATCATAAAAAAACAGTTTGCAATGAAGCCAATCCCACACACACTTCCGAAACAATATGAAGTATCCATCTTCAACTCAGAAAACCTTCAAATTTGCATTGTTTACTGCCCCCCCAAACTTCTAGACAACAACCTATCCCCCCTCCTAGAATTCCTCATAACAAACATCAGCCTGAAGAAACCAACAATCATACTCAGAGATTTCAACCTACACACAGACATCACCCCCCATTCCCAAACCTGCCAAACCTTGCTTGATGTTTTATCTACCCTAAAACTCACCCAACAGGTGACAAACCCAACACACAAAGCTGGTCACACACTGGACCTGATATTCACAAATGAATTCCTAGCAAACACAACAATATCTTGCACCCCAGTCCCATGGTCTGATCACTACCTCCTTCACTGTGAAACTCAAGTAAACATCACCAACACCAGCAAAATGAAGGAACCATACTCCTTTATCTACTGACCTCCCTTCCAACCTGACCTCCTTCAACAAGAACTCGGAAAACATCTAACTAATCTGGATCTATCAAACATAAACAATGCCACCCATTCGTGACACCAACTCACAATGGAAACCGCCAACAACATAAACCCGGAAAGAACAAAGCTGATCCACAACAAAAGGGAAAAAACAAACCCCTGGTTCAACACCCAACTGAGAAACTCCAAATCCACCCTAAGGAAAAAAGAAAAGGAATGGCGTAAAAACAAATGCCCACTAACACCGGAAAGATACTGCACACAGCTGGTGATATATAAAAAAATGATCAACTCCTCCAAGCGAGACTACTACAGTAAAAAAAATCAAAAACGCCCCTAACAACTCGAAATCACTCTTCAACATAGTGAACAATCTAATATCAAGCAACAACAACAGCCCAACATCCCAATCCAAAAACCTTTGCCAAGATCTTGCTCCGTTCTTCAAAAACAAAATCAGCAAAATTACAAGAAACTTCAACAAAACCACAATCATCGATGACCTACCAACCCCCAAAAAATCCCACCCTGGTCCTCCTTCGAACCCTTATCAACAATCAAAACAGAAAAACTTCTCAGAAACCTAAATCCAGCTCGTCATGAACTCGACACAATCCCAATTCACGCCCTAAAGGAAATAGATCATATCATTGCTCCACACATCTCCGCTATAATACATAAATCTCTCGAAGAAGGTGAACTCTCTGACAAACTAAAAGTTGCAACAATTAAACCCATATTAAAAAAAAGACACCTCAGTCCAGACGATCTCAACAACTACCGTCCAATCTCAAACTTACCTCTCCTCGCCAAACTGACTGAAAAAGCTGCACTCAAAGAGCTCAACGAGCACCTCGAAAACAACAACATCCTTCACCCCGCCCAACATGGATTCAGAAAAAACCGAAGCACAGAAGCCTTATTACTCAACTTAACTGACATAATAAAAAAAGGTTTCGACAACAGCAAAAATACATCCTCATCCTCCTCGACCTCTCCTCAGTATTTGACACAGTAGATCACAATAACCTAATCTCTAGACTAGCCGACATAGGTCTATCCGGCAAAACCCTTGACTGGTTCACATCCTTCCTTAAAAATAGATCCTTCAAAGTAAACATTAACAACCACTGCTCTGATGCCATACCCCTTGAAACCGGAGTACCCCAAGGATCAGCACTATCAGCCACCTTGTTCAACATTTACCTACTTCCCCTCTGCAAGCTCCTCACAAGTCTCGGCTTAACATACTACATGTACGCCGATGACATCCAACTAATCATACCTGTAACTAACACCATCGAAAACGCAATGAAAACCTCAGCCACATACCTCGATACAATAAGAAATATGCTAAACCACATGAAGCTATGTCTAAACATGGAAAAAACTGAATGTATACTACTCGAGAAAAAACAATCCGGGATCAACGTGAACCACACCATACAAATCGACAACTCACACATCAAATTAAATGACAATGTGAAAGATCTCGGAATATGGTTAGACCCAGAGTTTAACTTCAAAAAACACATCTCACTGAAAATCAATGAAGGCTTCCACAAGCTATTAATCCTAAATACCTAAAACCCCTACTGTACCAACCCGAATTCAGAACCATTCTTCAATCTCTCATATTCACCAGCTTCGACTATTGCAACTCACTACTGATAGGCCTACCCAAATCAACCACTCAACCACTCCAACTACTACAGAACACATCTGCTAGAATCCTCACAGGACACAAAAGATCCGACCACATCACCCCAGTACTAAAAGGCTTACACTGGTTACCTGTGGATATGAGAATCGAATACAAAACACTGACCATTATACACTGCGCCATTCACAACATGGAAAACACAGGCCTAAATAACATCATTCAGAGACATGTCTCTAAACACAATACGAGAACCTCAAACAAATTAAATCTCAACATTCTAACAATTTCAAACGCCAAACATACCACTGTAAGAAACAGGGCCATCTCCATCGCCGGCCCTCACCTCTGGAACTCACTACCGGACCTAAAACTACAACATAACACCAAAACATTTAAAAAAGATCTCAAGACCTGGCTCTTCAGACAAGCCTTCAAAGAAGGGATCGGTTAAACCTCCCGACCAAATCAACACCTCACACTCCTACGACATCTAAAACATATACACATTGCTCTAAACCACACCATTACGGTTATTTAAACATTTAACGATTCACCCAGTATGCCGCTAGAAAATCTGCTAACTTGAATCCATTCATATCCACTGTCATAACCAGAGTCATTACCTGACCACTGCCGTTAATAATCCTAAATGTTGAATTACCAGTTATCTCGTTATATTGCTATATCACGTTATAGTATTACATCTTGTTATACTGTTATATCTTGTTATACTATTATATCTCGTTATATTTCGCTATATCCAAAATGTTGTATTACCAGCCATATAGTTATATGTACCGGTAACTCTTGGTGCTACCAGTTTACTGTTATGCCTTACCTATGGTTTCTACACATGTAATACGTTGTTTCAAATGTAAACCGGAGTGAAGGCCTCTAGCTAAACTTCGGTATATAAAAACGAACAAATAAATAAAAAATAAACAAATACTATGTATTTATGTTAGAAGATCTTGTATACGTTATAAAGCATCGCTCTTGAACCATGTCTTGGAATGTGATTTTCCTTCTTTTCTTTGCCCTCTATTATTCTTCTCTTTCTCTCCCTTTCCCCCTCCTTTTTTCATAATCCCACCCCATACTAACTCACCCATTTCAGTCTCTTTAAATCTTCTCTGATTGGAATGGTCAACTCTTCTACCATGTGACCCCGAGTGATTGGACAGATTTTTGGTGCAAAGATTGGCATTTTAAAATATTTATTTATTTATTTAATTCTTTTCTATACCGAAATTCATGACACATGTCGTATCATATCGGTTTATATAGAACCAGGATAAAAAATCACATTAGAAATTTATAACAAAATGCATATGAAGTAGATACAGTAGAATACTGAGTGTGACATTACAGATTAGAGCAGGGGTCAGGAACCTTTTTGGCTGAGAGAGAGCCATGAACGCCACATATTTTAAAATGTAATTCCATGAGAGCCATACAATATGTTTAAAACTAAATACAAGTAAATGTGTGCATTTTATGTAAGATCACACTTTTAAAGTACAATAAGTCTCTGAAAATATTACACCAGGCCTTAAGACACCAATACATCTCCTATTAGGAAAACGGACCAAGTCAGGCTGCTATAGAGTCCTACACAGAAACTACACGCCAGCAGAAAACATCACCTGAATCACGTGCTGACCCTCACCTAACATAGAATAAAGAGACCAAAATGCATAACTAGAAGCATGCAGAAAAAACTGAATTGGAAACTGCAACAAGCCAGAGTCTCTGTATGCAGTGTAACAAAGGAAAAAAGAAACATCACCCATCCTTATAAAACAAATCAAGAAATATAAAATCATCAGCAGTAAAACTGTACTAACAAAAAGAACATATTTCGAAACAGCTGATGAGTGGAATATCCAATAATTAAAAACTCATATAAAAAATTTCCAGATACCAACAAAATATTTCAAAATAGCAGACACAAAGACCCAATAATGAAAAATAATAAGGATTCAAAAATTTTTTTGCTCTGCAAACCTGGGAACGTTTGATATACAGGTGTCCTGAGATTGTTCTGAATTAGCAGGAGGAGGGGTGGTTTGCTTGGAACTTTCTCCTCTCTCAGTCACATACCAGCGCTCTCTCTCACACTGGCTCTCAATTACACACCTATACACACATGCTCTCAGTCACTCACATATACATATGCTTTTTCTCTCTCGCTTATATAGGCTCTTAATTACACATTTACACACATGCTGTCTATCTTTTCACGCTTATACACACACACAGGCTTTCAATCACATAAATACATGCTGTCTTTTTCTCTCACACACAGACTCTCATTCACATGCTTACAAACATGTCCTCTCTTTCTCTCATTTACACACAGGCTCTCAATCACATACTCACATGCTCCATCACCTAAACCAGCTCTCAATCACACACAGACACACATGCTCTCTCTTACTTATACACACAGGCTCTTAATCATACATACACATGATTTCTCTCACACACAAAGGATCTCAATCATACACACATACTCTTTCACACAAACAGGTTTTCAATCACAAACTTACACATACAGGTTCCCAATCGTAAACTTACATTCATGCTCTCTCTCTCACAGGCAGGCTCTCAATCACAGACATACTCTTTCACATATACAGGCTCTCAATCATTCACATACATGCAATCTCTCACTCACACACACAGGATCTCAAACACACATGCTTGCTCACTCATTCACTCTCTCTCTCCCCCACCCCCACCCCGGGAACTCGCGGCAGCAGCAGCCTCCTCCCAATGCTAACCTCCTTCATTTTCAGCCCTTGCGGAGGAGGAGTCCCATCAGCCGCGGTTGAAGTTCTTCTTTATTTTCCTCCGAGCCGCGTTGCACAGTCTTCTTTTCGTCGGACCGACGCTGACCACACTAGCGTGGTCTCTTCTTCCCGCGCTCGCACCCGCTGCTCACCACTTCCTCTTCCGGGCCGCGGGGGGGGGGGGGGGGCGGGAAGAAGAGAGCATGCCGGTGCTGCCGACTCCAGCTATTCTGCCGCGTTCCGCCCGGGCTGACAGCATTTTAAGCCCGGGCGGAGGAGGATCGGGGAGCAGCTGGGTCAGCGGGGGACTGGAAAGTGTGGCGACACACTGATTTAGTAGATTTGTCTGCGAGCCAGATGCAGCCATCAAAAGAGCCATATCTGGCTTGCGAGCCATGGGTTCCTGACCCCTGGATTAGAGGGTGTAAGGTGGGAAGGGAACCAGGGTAGAGATTAGCTTGGAATATATAATGTAGATACTGGGTGTGACATTAACAGAATATAAAGGTAGAGAGAATAAGTAGGGGAAGAACAGAAGAGCTATATGCTGGCCTTATTTACTATCTGTATGGACTCCTGGTAACTTACTGAATGTTCTTGCAGAAGGTACATTGTTTATGTTAATTGCTGTCTAACCTGTGGTTTTTTTTGTCCTTTACACTTTGTAACTGTTTTATCTTGCTCTTTTACAGTGATTGAGCTATAGCCTGTTTAGTCCCTCCCAAAGCAGCCTTTTGGGTGAAACATGGTGTTCGCGTCGGGGGACACTTTGAATTGTGCTACATGGATATGTTAAGATTTAGAAGTTCCTTCATTTATTAAAAAGAAAATTACATCTGATTTGCAAGGCTATCTTTCTAAAGCACTATCACATTCACCGCACTTTACTCTCTCACCTGCATACCTGTATTAACACACTTTCCATTCTCAGACAAGGAAGATCCTGCAACGGGCTTGGATGCAAAGTATTAAAATTTCAATTTTTGCAAGGTTTAAAGCACAATCGTCCCTCAGATCCAGGAAACATCCATTCCAATTCTGGATGAATAGGAAAATTGGAAGGATTTCATCTTGAATTTCTCCCAGAGTATATTTTTGCTCAGGCTTCTTAAATCCAAGATGAATCTCAATCCAACAGTTTTCTTGGGGATAAGGAAGTAGCAGGAGTAGAATCTCTGTCAATACTGATGGGATGGAATTGGTTCCATTGCCCACTGACTGAGGAGTGACTCCACCTCCAAGCAAAGTTACATTAAGAGAGATGAATCCAGATTGAAGGCTGAGCATTATGGACATATGGGAAATTGGGAGAAATGCAAGTGGTTTCCAGACTCCACAATCTTGAGAACCTAACAGTTTTGGGTGACCTTGCGCCATTCCTCTAGATAGAGCTGGATTTTACTCCCTACTGGAGATAGTAGTTAGGTTTGAAAAATGGTCAAAAACTTGGTCCAAGTTTGGGCTGGCAACGCTTGCATTACCAACTTCAAGCTGGAAGTATCAGTGGAATCCAGTACCTCTGAAACTACTAGAATTATGATCTTTTAAAAGCATAGCAGGGCCACCTTGAAGCAAACTGTTGCTCTGAGCTTGAGAAGAGGGACTGCCCTGCCCTGCCACATGTTCCTTTATTTGAGCAATCGTTTCTCCGAGTTTGTCTCTGAAGCGATGATCTCTTATGTTTGGTAGTCCATGGCCCGCCGCACTCATCTCCTCAGCTAGGGGCTCCTTGCTGGCTACTGATATGCCCCGAGTGGCGGTCCGCCATGCTCTGAAGCGGTAGGACACAGCCGACTTCCACGTGACCAGACGCCGCCAGACCCAGCTGACACCGTTTCCTAGGCACATGCCAGACCTCTGCCTTCTTAAAGGGCCAGTGGCTGGAAAAGCCCCGCGAAGCCTGATGATGATGTCCTGACCAAAGCCCTATAAATGGCTCACTGGCTCCTGCATTCACCGTCTCAGCAACAGGTCACCCTACTCTTCAGTAGAGCGTGTTGCTTCCAGCATCCTGTCTTCTGCCTTGTCCTCAGTTCCAGCGTCTTGTCTTCAGTCCTTGCCTCCTTCCAGATTGTCCTCGTGTTCTTTGCCTTGCCTGCCTGCCTGCCCTGTCTAAATGCCCCTTCTCTCCGCCTGGACGGATACCTGGTTTGACCTCGGCCTGCTCCTGGATACGCTTGTCCGCTGCCTGCCACTGATATCTGTCTGCTCTTGAATTTGCTTCACCTCTGCCTGCTCCTGGACATGCTTAACTACCATCTGCCTCTGACCATTGCCCAGGTCTTGAACTCGTCTGACCTCCGCCTGCCCACAACCCTGCTATCCAAGGATCTCCACTTCTGCCATTAGCAGAGACCCCCACCTAAGACCTGCTGGCCCTGGAATCCAAAGGTTCGATCCAAGGGGAACGAGAGCTGGCATAGGCGAAGCGCCAGCTGGGTCTCTGCTTCGTCCAGGGCAGTCTGCTGATGGTGGGAACCTGCAGGGCTCCTACCTGCAGGTTGTGTCATTCCTGCCTTGGTCCAAGGGTCCACAACTGCAACAGGTTGCTGAGGCCATGGACCCTATCAATGAAGGCACCACTCACTTAAAAGATTAGACACGCGAAAACAAGAAATGATGTGCTTTTTCAATGGTGGACCCGCATAACGGACACAGCAGAGACTTTCCCGAGGTCCCTGAAGCAGGCAGAATATTGCCGAAACATGGCCATTGTCGGGCAGGCGGATCCAAACCCATAAAAAGCGGCAGCAATCAGCATCTTCAGATAAGTACTTGAGAAAAGAAAAAAAGTAACTTATAGGTGGGTCAGACAGATCGCCAGGAAAACAAAAGCAGGGCAGGCAGATCCGAACCCATAAAAAGCGGCAGCAATCAGCATCTTCAGATAAGTACTTGAGAAAAAAAAAAAAGTAACTTATAGGTGGGTTGGACAGATCGCTGGGAAAACAAAAGCAAGATAAATTTAAAAAGGAACATGAAATATATATATAAAAAAGTTTTCAAATAAACAATCAAAAGAATAAAAAACGGGAGCTATTGAATAGGACAGCCACAGAGTGGTTGTTCTTAAAATAGCGACCGCACACAAACCACATTTCAAGGGGTACCCAGGGCCGGTGCAAGGGGATTTGACGCCCTAGGCGAGCCTTCTCCCTTGCGCCCCCCCCCCCCCCCCACGGGTCACGCCACCACCCCCCAAGTCTCGGCCCCAACTCCTACCTCATTCTCGATCACGCCCGCTGTGTGGTTTTCTGGGTCATGAGCAGTTTGGGCACTGCTCACGGCTCGCCAAATCTCCACTCCTCTTTGCCACCACTTGCGGCCCTATATGGCTCGCACCCAGTGGCGCACCAATGGTCTCCGGTGCCCGGGGGCTAATGCATTTGTGTGCCTCTCCAGCATCCCCCCTTAATCCTTCTTGTACTAATGCTTAAGGTCACAGAAAATCAGTGGTGTCTCTAGGCAGAAGAATTGTTGGTGGGGGGGGGGAGTCAAAATGACATTTCTTCATCACACCCACTATAGCATGGCTCCTGCTTTAAAATTGGTTATAAAAAAAAAGTGTTAATAAAAAAGTCCAAATGGTCTTCTGCATAATTTTAAAAAGCTGGCCAATTTCACACTATAAAATTATTTGATCGCCTCATTCAACTAATTCTATATGGCTATGAGAGTGAAGTCTGGAATATATAGGAAGGGACAGAATGTCAATACAAATCCTGCACCTCCAGTTCTGTAACTCTGTGCATCCATTGAAATTCCCCCAAACAATGGAGCTTGGATGTTTCCCTTACAGCTCATCATACTAAAAGATATTTTCAAATTCTGGTGTCACCTCACAGTAACAGCAGCACAAACACCTTCCACTGCCAGGCACATAGTGAACTAACACAAAACCCCGCAAAAAAGACACTCAAAATCTATACTGCAATCCCATCATAACATAACAGTAATAATACCAAGGACTCAAACAACAATAACCCTACCTGTGAAAAAGCAAGGGTAAATATTACACTGGGTTCTAGAATACCAATACTCACCTACTGAGGAAACAAAACAAACCCGATTGCTATAGATCCCTATACAGACACTACATGCTAGCAGAATCTCTCATCATGGTCATATACACAGAGCAGAGACAGACCCTCACCAAATACAGAATAAAGCCACATAAAGTATAAATAGAAATGTGCAGACAAAAACTGAACTGTAAAACGCATCACGCCAGACTCTATACAGTGTAACAATGGAAAAACAAAAATTTCACCATTCCTCGTGAAACAAATCAATAAAATCAAGATATATAAATCATTAATCATAATTATAAAATCATACAAATAAAATAATTTCAAAACAGCTGATGAATAGAATATCCAATAATTAAAGACTCATGTAAATTTTGAAAGCTTTACCAAACACCAATAAAATATTTCAAACAGCAGACACATCACATACTACCCAATAATTAAAATGGTAGTCAATCAAGAAAAATGAACTTAAAAAGCCACCTTTACTTACCCTCTCCAGCAGTTCTCCTACTCCTTTCCCTTGCAGGCCACACCAGAAGCAGCAGTAGCTGCTGAAGCTGTCCTCACAGTCCTCTTCCTTAGGGACCACAACCTGTCTCTTCTCTCTCTCTCTCTCTCACACACACACACCAGTCATACCCTCAGTACCAGTTTCTGTCTCTCACACACCAATCATCTCCCCAACCAGTCTCTCTCTCTCACACACACACAAGCACACACATACCAGTCATCTCCCTGATCAGTCTCTCTCACACACACACACACACACACACGTCACCTCTCTGGCCAGTCTCTCTTAATCACACAATGCTCTCGCTCTCTCTTACTTACACACAGGCTTTCAATCACACACATGCTCTCTCTATTTCACTTACACACAAGCTCTCAATCACACACATGTTCTATCTTACTTACAAACAGGCTCAGTCACACACATGCCCTCTCCCACAGCCATAAGCCAGCCAAAAACATGCTCCATCTCTCTCGCACACACACAAGCACCCTCCCTGTCTCACATATACACCACACACATACAGAAGCACCCTCCCTGTCTCACATATACATTACACTCTCACAGAAGTACCTTGCTTTCAGACTTGCAGCATTTTTCACTTTTACTAAAAGTGAAAGTGATGCTCCCAACTGTTAAATAAGAAAACCACATTCCTATCAGAAGGTGAAATGACACCCTTCCTTCAGGTTCTGTCCTCCCAAGGGACAGCCACCCACACCATACAGCTTCTCTTGTGTTACGCTTTCAGGCAATAAAGCAAGTGACTTTCTTCAAATTATCAGTCATATGATTATTCATGTGGGAAATATGGAACAGAAAGACATCCTTAGTCAGCTTCCCTTTTAAATGGGAAGATTCCAGTCTTAGTCATTTAAAAATATACATTTTCTAAAGGCTTAAAAAAAAAAAAAAGCAAAACCGTTTCAGATTGGAACTATTCTAGTCTTCATGCTTAAATTATGCTTCAAAAAACCCCCCAAACCCCAGCTGGCATCACTATCTTAAATTTGTGATTTTGCTGAGATGAATATTTTAAATACTTTAATTTTTTTTTTTGCTTTAGTATTTATCTCTACTCACTTTGTTAAATTATTTTTTCCAGAAGAGGGATACTTAAAATTCAGTAATTTCATCTTTCATCCAACTTTTCAAAAGTTGCGCTACCAGCACAAAAGTTGAGGAATATGTATTATCACATTTCATTTTTTTTAAACTGGGAGATTCCTTTCTCACATACACACTACATACACACACACAGAAGCACCATCCCTTTCTCACATACATATCACATACACACACACACACACAAGATCCATTCCTTTCTCACATACACATCACATACACACACAGAAGCACCATCCCTTTCTCACATATATATCACATACACACACACACAAGATCCATACACACACAGAAAGAAGATCGGCACAGACGGTCTAGCTGATCACGTGGCCGAATAAAGGAAGATCGGTGCAGCCGGAGACCAGGCGCCAAGACTTAGGGGTCGCTGTGGCAGGCAGCCAGCCCCTGACTTGCCCTGCCTCCACCCCACCAGTGCCACCCTCCCAACGCCCCCCCCTGGTGGTCCAGCGGAGGACCCAGGAGCGATCTGCTGCTCCCGGGGCCTCGGCTGCCACTAAGCAAAATGGCGCTGGTGACCTTTAGCCCCCACCATGTGACAGGGACCAACCAATGGCACTGGTAGCCCCTGTCACATGGTAGGGGCTGAAGGCCACCGGTGCCATT
Source organism: Rhinatrema bivittatum (assembly GCF_901001135.1). Taxonomy (NCBI): domain Eukaryota; kingdom Metazoa; phylum Chordata; class Amphibia; order Gymnophiona; family Rhinatrematidae; genus Rhinatrema; species Rhinatrema bivittatum. The sequence goes on along the minus strand of NC_042620.1, from coordinate 34,257,724 downwards.
TTGCTTAGTGGCAGCCGAGGCCCCAGGAGCGACAGATCGCTCCCTAGTCCTCCGCTGGACCACCAGGGGGGGCGTTGAGAGGGTGGCACTGGGGGGGGGAGTCAGGGTGAGTCGGGGGCTGGAAGAATTTTGAAAGGGCACCTTTTGTCCTTTCAAAATTCTGCTGCCTGCCGTGTCGCCCCCTAAGTCTCGGCACCCTAGGCACAGGCCTAGCTCGCCTAGTGGTTCCTCCAGCCCTGGGGGTTCTCCTGATGTTTGGTGTTGAAGAGGCCATGGACCCAGCAGACTTGACTTCCTTACAGGCCATTCTGTGTCTCGCTCACAGGCTGCACGAGCACCAACAAATCTTAGAGCTTCTGACTGCCTCTATGAATTGGCTAGACACCCACCTGAACACTCAGATTAGTGCTGTAGTGATGCTCCCTCTCACACCGGCACCACCACCTATCAGACTCACTAACAGCCTGATCCCACAACTACCAGCTCCATCCCCGTATGCTGGGGACCCCAAGCAATGTCAGGGATTTTTAAATAAGTGGCACATGCATTTTCAAATGCAAGCACTCCTATTCCTGGACAAACAGTCGAAAACTACATACATACCTACTGGACAGCCCAGCCCTAGCTTGGGCATCTCCTCCTCTGGAAACAGGGAGATCTCTTCTTGCTCAACAAACAACAGTTCACTGAACAATTCAGTGTGTGTGTGTGTGTGTATGTGATATATATGTGAGGAGCCCGGCCATGCAGCAGCCATGGCATCCAAACTGCTCTACCTCCGCCAAGGTTCCAGAACCCTGGCAGAATACACTATAGACATTCGGACACTAGCTACTGAACTAAATTGGCGGGAAGACACTTTGACCCCCATATTTCTTGAATGCCTCTCGCCCAAAATCAAGGACAAGCTCACCACCTGAGACCTTCCTACTTCATTAGAGGAGCTTATAGCCCTGACTGGAAAAATTAACTACCAGCAACAGAGAACTCGTGAGACCCATCCAGCATGAAGCAACGGGTCACTGACACCTCGGTTTCAGAATCCACTTTCACCTCCTACTGTTCCTTCATCCACCTCTCCGATTTTGCTAAAGCCCATTCAACTGGGGTGTTGTCTAGCCCCAGAGGAGAGGCTTAGTCGCAAGCAGTTGTGCCTTTGCCTGTATTGAGCTGGCCGAGGACACTTGTTGGCTCAATGTTCATTAGTTTAGTTTAGTTTATTAGTATTTCTATACTGTTACATCAGACATGCCTTCACAACGGTTTACAAATTAAAAACACAAGAAATACATTGTTTTGTTAAGATAGTAACAGCTAAAAACTACATAAAAGAGGAAAATTAAATAAATTAGCTGTTAGAGTAAAAGATAAAATCAAATAAAAATAAATCTAAAACAAAATATCAAATTGCATAAATATGAATAGCAGTAATGGGGCAATAAACTTAATTACTATAAACATAAAATAAGAATAAAAACAGAATTCATAGAGGTTAAGCACATAATATATTCTGGTGTTTTGCAGCTTATATCTAAAGATTCGTACTCTGTAAAGATGTTTCATGCTCTGCAAAAGCACAATTGAATAACCAAGTTTTCAATTCAGATTTAAATTGCTTTTTTTCTGCTGACAGTCTCAAGTGCGTTGGTATTAAAGTCGGGAAACTTCAACACCTAGGATCTGCAGGGAGATGATCCTAGATCTCACAGTTTCTGCTCCCCAACTACTAGTTCCCATGACCCTGGAGCTGGATTCCACATGCTTGTCCTCGCACGTTTTTGTGGATTCTGGCTCTGGAGGGATCTTCAACATGAACATCTGAACATTTAATACTCAGGGTCCCAATGACCTCTTCCGTCTACAAGTGCCCTCTTCCAAGCCAAGGTACTCTGACTACGGTACCCGTTACCTTACATACCGGCCTCCTACATCTGGAGAAGCTCAGCCTGCATGTGATTTCCAGGGCCATCCACCCTATTATCCTGGGATTACCCTGGCTCCAGTGACAATAACCACACTTCGACTGGGCTACCCTACAACTTGCTGAATAGGGCCATGAGTACATGGATTGCTGCTTGCACTCAGGTCTTATGACCGTGGCTAACTTATGACCTGGTTTTCCTCCACAGTATGCGGACTATCAAGACATCTTTTCAAAGAAAAAGGCTGAAATTCTGTCACTGCACTGCCCCTACAATTGCAGCATTGAACTCCTCCCAGGAGCCAAGCACCCATGCGGATAGGTCTACCCCTTGTCTCTTCCCGAGACTTGGGGCATGTCCGATTACATTCAGGAAAATCTCAAATGTGAATTTATCCATTTTCTTCTCTGGCAGACGCTGGGTTCTTCTGTCGCGAAGAAAGATGGCTCCCTCAGGCCATGCATAGACTACCATGGCCTAAATGCCATCACAAAAAAGGACTGGTATCCATTACCTCTAATAACAGAACTCTTCAATCGTTTACAAGGTGCTAAGATATTTACAAAACTGGACCTCAGGGAAGCGTATCCCCTTATACATATCAAGGCTGGTGGCAAGTGGAAAACTGCATTTAACACTTACATGCCATTTGAGCTTTGCAACACCCCAGCGGTTTTCCATAAAATGGTCAATGAGATCTTTTGTGGCCTTCTCTACACCTGTGTGATCATGTATTTAGATGCAAGATGTCTGTATCGTTCTCCAGCATCTGCAAGAAATCTCTATGCCAATTTGGAAAAGTGTCTTTTTGATCAAGAGGAATTCCCCTTTCTGAGGTACATAGATTCTCATGATAGATTCCACATGGTAAGGCCATCAGAGACTGGACTCATTCTTGGGATTTGCTAATTATTATTGTCAGTTTATCCCAAACTATTCATCCGTGACAGCCCCCTTCACTGCCCTTACCCGCAAGAGCCCTCAATACCAAAGACTGGTCCCTTGAAACTCTAGAGGCATTTCAGAAGTTAATGAACGCCTTTACAGAAGAGCCTTGATTGCTTCACCCAGATCCTACATGACCCTTCATTTTAGAAGTCTATGTCTCTTCTCTGGGCGTAGGGGCTGTCCTCAGCCAACACATTCCAGAAGGAGTCCTCCAGCCATGTTTCTTCTTTTCTAAGACGTTTTCTCCAGCTGAGCATAATTACAATATCAGAGATCAACAGCTGCTGCCTGTCAAATTAGCTCTCGAGGAATGGAGTCGCCTACTCGAAGAAGCATAACACCATGTTACAATATATACGAACCACAAGAATCTCTAACATCTACATCAGGCTCAGAAGCTTAATATAAGACAAGCCCATTGGTCTCTGTTCTTCGCTCACTTCGATTTTGAAGTGCAGTATTGTCTAGCACTCAAGAATCAACGGGCAGATGCCCTCTTGCTCCTTCCAGACGGAGGATGTTCCAGAATCTCCCAGATACATCATTGACCCCGCCAGGATACTTTTGGCTACTACAGTAACAATCCCTGGGTGGACATGAACTCTTGAATTGCTTCAGCAACATTACTAGTAACCCCAAATGAAGCAAGTTGTCAAGGCCTAAGTTGACTCGTGCCCCACTTGTGCATGGCAAAAAGCACTGTATGGCCAACCCTAGGGGTTGTTACAGCCATTACCAGCCCCCAGGGACCCACCTGTCCACGGACTTTATCGTGGAACTCCTGATCTCAGATGGCGCCACTGTGATTTGGGTGATGGTAGACCAATTCTCAAAGAAGGCACACTTCATTCCTCTACCGGGCCTCCTGTCCGCACCAGAACTGGCACGTGTCTTCACTCTCCTAGTCTTTCACCTGATTGACTTCCTTAAGCAAACACTGTCTGATAGAGAAGTCTAGTTTACTGCACAATATTGGTGCTCCCTCTGCAAGAAGTTCAGCATTACACTCAATTATACCGCAGCCTATCACCCGTAGGGTAATGGACAAGCAGAGCGCATCAATTGCATCCTCAAGACTTTCCTCCACTCAATCATCAATGAGCGCCAGGAAAACTGGGTCACTCTCCTTCCATGGACTGAGTTTTCTCATAATACTCATATCAACTCAACCACTGGATCTTCTCCATTTCAGCTGGTCTATAGGAAGCCTGCCACAGCCTGAGAATGTGCCTTCACCAGCGGCTCAACTCTCCGCCCAGGAACTAATGGAAAGGAGCAATCACCTGACCAAAAGAGCCACTAACAGCGCCAAGAAAGCTGCGGATGCCCACAGGAGACCAGCTCCCCAGTTTAAAATTGGAGAAAAATTGTGGCTGAGTATTCAGCATTTAAGCCTGCCACTCCCTTCCATGCTCCTAGCTCCATGTTATATCGGACCTTTCCCCGTGCTCCAGCAACTGTGACCCATCACATACCAATTAAAATTACCTCCAACGTTTCAGATTCACAATGTCTTTCATGTATCTCTCCTCAAGCCAGTGGTATGCTCATGGCCCTCTAGGGCACTGCCCGAATCACAGAATGTGGTTGTTGACAGAGTTACTGTATATGAAGTTGAAGAGATTTTGGACTTCCGCCGAAGGAGCAAGAGAACTGATACCTTCTTACGTGGAAGAACTATGGCCTGGAAGAAAATTCTTGGGAGCCATCCTCCATCTTGGATCTCAAACTCCTGAGAGATTTTCATCGTCAGTATCCCAAGAAACCCAAAGCCTCAGGGAGGGGTCTTACGTGGGGTGTACTGTTATGTTTGGTGGTTTGCAGGCCGCCGCACTCACCTCCTTGGCCAGAGGCTCCCTGCTGGCTCCCAATGCACACCAAATAGCGATCCGCCATGCTCCGATGCAACAGGATGCTGCCAACTTCCACACGGCCAGACACTGCCAGTTCCAGCTGACATCCTGCTTCCTAGGCCTTCTTAAAGGGCCAGTGGCGGGAAAAGTCCTGAGGCGCCACATGATATCACAGCCAAAGCCTTATAAAGGGCTCACTAGCTCCTGCATTCAGCGCCTCAGCAGCAGGTCCCGCTACTTTTAAATAGAGCGTGTTGCTTCCAGTGTCCTGTCTTCAGTTCCAGAGACTTGTCTTCAGTCCTCGCCTCCTTACATGTTGTCCTCTTGTTCTTTGCCTTGCCTGCCTGACCTGCCTATCTGCCCCTTCTCTCCACTCAGATGGATACTTGGTTTGACCTTGGCCTGCTCCTGGATACTCTTGACCGCTGCCTGCCATTGATCTCTGTCTGCTTCTGGATATGCCTGACCACTGCTTGACACTGAACTCTGCCTGTTCCTGGACATGCTTAACTGCTGCCTGCCTCTGACTATCACCTGGACCTTGGACTCGTCTGACATCCACCTGCCCACGATCCTGCTATCCAAGAACCTCCGGTTCTGCCATCAGCAGAGACCCCATCTAAGACCTGCCGGCCCCGGCACTCAAAGGCTCAACCTGTGGGGAACGAGGGCTGGTATAGGCGAAGCTCCAGCTGGGTCTCTGTTTCATCCGAGTCTGCTTGCTGATGGTGGGAATGTGCAGGGCTCCTCCCTGCAGGTTGTGCCAATCCTGCCTCGGCTCACGGGTCCACAACTGCAACAATCTCCTAGGCAAGGGATATCCCTTAGGTTGTTGTGCACATAATCACACAAGCTATTGTCTCTCAACCAAGCCATCCTGCATGCTCCGACTGAAGCTTAAGAGGAGAAAGCCATCGTAAAGAACGTTTTGTAAATGGAACAAGAAGGCATTTACACTACTCCATATCCAAAAGTGACTCATGGTGTGCAGAACCACTATCACCCGCTGGAAGGATGGATTTCAATTTTAGCATGTAATCATGTAAATATTGAACTGTGAATCGTTTTTCAACGATTAAAATTATCGTCCGATAATGTTTATATCGTCTTAAATCGTTATAGAACACGATACAATAGAAATTCTAACGATTTATCGTTAAAAATCGTTAAATCGTGTTAGTGCGCACTAACTCGAGTTAGTGCGCACTAACTCCCCGTTAGTGCGCACTAACTCCCCGTTAGTGCGCACTAACTGAAAATGATACAAATAAACACTTTCCAGGTCACTGAAGGTCAGTTAGGAATGAATATGTGTTCCTATTGGCTGGCTGCCCTCTTATCTATTGATATTACCAAGGTTACCACTGAGGTGATGGTTGGGGGGATGGGAAATGGAACTGGAAACTAACGAACACCAACAGAAAATGAAACAAAGTGTTCACACTTCCCAGGTCAGTAAAGGTCACTTAGGAATGAATATGTATGTATGTATTCCTATTGGCTGGCTGTGCTCTTATCTATTGATGTTACCAATATGGTTGGGGGGATGTGAAATGGAAACAGTTGGAAGCTTGACAAAAAAAGTAATGTAATGATCAGCACTCACGTGACTAGAACTTGTTTGTTTATTATTTTTGTTAGCAGGCACCTGAAATGCTAGTGCATGTTGAATTTGCCAATCACTGTGCATTTTAGAAAGGTGGTCCTGGCTGGAACTGTACACAGTTCAAATATATGTAATTGATTGTTGGTAAGTGTATTTTTTAAGTAGCCACACTGGCACCAGTATGTTTACTTTTCCTCCTACTTAACTCACTAGCTCAGCTTTGTAAGAAGGGCTTCTCTGCTTGTGTGTTGTTTTTGTTTGGTGTGAGGAGAGCAGAAACATCAGATCTTTATTCAATCTACTACAGTCATCTCTTACAGTGCCCTATCCCTATTAATACCAGGAGTGTTGTGATCTTCCTGCACACAGTGCCCTAACCCTGATACCAGTCTGAGACAGCTCCCTCCCTGCATTACTAGTGAGAGGCTGGCTTCACAGACAGGGGGGAGCTGCCTGACCCTCACTCCTGACTTCCCCCATGTCCCAGCTAGTGAATGGTGTGTGGGTGAGGGGGGGGGGAGGATGGTGAAGTCTGAGACAGCTCCCTCCCTGCATTACTAGTGAGAGGCTGGCTTCACAGACAGGGGGGAGCTGCCTGACCCTCACTCCTGACTTCCCCCATGTCCCAGCTAGTGAATGGTGTGTGGGTGAGGGGGGGGGAGGATGGTGAAGTCTGAGACAGCTCCCTCCCTGCATTACTAGTGAGAGGCTGGCTTCGCAGACAGGGGGGAGCTGCCTGACCCTCACTCCTGACTTCCCCCATGTCCCAGCTAGTGAATGGTGTGTGGGTGAGGGGGGGGGGGGAGGATGGTGAAGTCTGAGACAGCTCCCTCCCTGCATTACTAGTGAGAGGCTGGCTTCACAGACAGGGGGGAGCTGCCTGACCCTCACTCCTGACTTCCCCCATGTCCCAGCTAGTGAATGGTGTGTGGGTGAGGGGGGGGGGAGGATGGTGAAGTCTGAGACAGCTCCCTCCCTGCATTACTAGTGAGAGGCTGGCTTCACAGACAGGGGGGAGCTGCCTGACCCTCACTCCTGACTTCCCCCATGTCCCAGCTAGTGAATGGTGTGTGGGTGAGGGGGGGGGGAGGATGGTGAAGTCTGAGACAGCTCCCTCCCTGCATTACTAGTGAGAGGCTGGCTTCACAGACAGGGGGGAGCTGCCTGACCCTCACTCCTGACTTCCCCCTTGTCCCAGCTAGTGAATGGTGTGTGGGTGAGGGGGGGGGGGGAGGATGGTGAAGTCTGAGACAGCTCCCTCCCTGCATTACTAGTGAGAGGCTGGCTTCGCAGACAGGAGGGAGCTGCCTGACCCTCACTCCTGACTTCCCCCATGTCCCAGCTAGTGAATGGTGTGTGGGTGAGGGGGGGGGGGGAGGATGGTGAAGTCTGAGACAGCTCCCTCCCTGCATTACTAGTGAGAGGCTGGCTTCACAGACAGGGGGGAGCTGCCTGTCCCTCACTCCTGACTTCCCCCATGTCCCAGCTAGTGAATGGTGTGTGGGTGAGGGGGGGGGGTGGATGGTGAAGTCTGAGACAGCTCCCTCCCTGCATTACTAGTGAGAGGCTGGCTTCACAGACAGGGGGGAGCTGCCTGACCCTCACTCCTGACTTCCCCCATGTCCCAGCTAGTGAATGGTGTGTGGGTGAGGGGGGGGGGGAGGATGGTGAAGTCTGAGACAGCTCCCTCCCTGCATTACTAGTGAAAGGCTGGCTTCGCAGACAGGGGGGAGCTGCCTGACCCTCACTCCTGACTTCCCCCATGTCCCAGCTAGTGAATGGTGTGTGGGTGAGGGGGGGGGGGGAGGATGGTGAAGTCTGAGACAGCTCCCTCCCTGCATTACTAGTGAGAGGCTGGCTTCACAGACAGGGGGGAGCTGCCTGACCCTCACTCCTGACTTCCCCCATGTCCCAGCTAGTGAATGGTGTGTGGGTGAGGGGGGGGGGGGAGGATGGTGAAGTCTGAGACAGCTCCCTCCCTGCATTACTAGTGAGAGGCTGGCTTCACAGACAGGGGGGAGCTGCCTGTCCCTCACTCCTGACTTCCCCCATGTCCCAGCTAGTGAATGGTGTGTGGGTGAGGGGGGGGGTGGATGGTGAAGTCTGAGACAGCTCCCTCCCTGCATTACTAGTGAGAGGCTGGCTTCACAGACAGGGGGGAGCTGCCTGACCCTCACTCCTGACTTCCCCCATGTCCCAGCTAGTGAATGGTGTGTGGGTAAGGGGGGGGGGGGGGAGGATGGTGAAGTCTGAGACAGCTCCCTCCCTGCATTACTAGTGAGAGGCTGGCTTCACAGACAGGGGGGAGCTGCCTGACCCTCACTCCTCCGGGGTATTGTGATCTTCCTGCACACAGTGCCCTATCCCTGATACCAGGGGTGTTGTGATCTTCCTGCATGCAGTGCCCTATCCCTATTAATACCAGGAGTGTTGTGATCTTCCTGCATGCAGTGCCCTATCCCTATTAATACCAGGAGTGTTGTGATCTTCCTGCATGCAGTGCCCTATCCCTGATATCGGGATGTGTGCAAGAAGATCACAACACCCCCGGTATCAGGAATAGGGCACTGTGTGCAGGAAGATCACAACACCCCCAGTATCAGGAATAGGGCACTGTGTGCAGGAAGATCACAACACCCCTGGTATTAGGGATAGGGCACTGTGTGCAGGAAGATCACAACACTCCTGGTATTAATAGGGATAGGGCACTGTGTGCAGGAAGATCACAATACCCCTGGTATCAGGGTTAGGGCACAAGTTCTAGTCACATTGACTGATCACATTACTTGTTTTGTCAAGCTACCAACTGTTTCCATTTCCCATCCCCCATATACTGTCAGTAGGAAACTTGGTAACATGAATAAATAAGAGGGCAGCCAATAGGAATACATATTCATTCCTAAACTGACCTTAACTGACCTGAAAAGTGTCAAATTGTATCATTTTCAGTTAGTGCGCACTAACTCCCAGTTAGTGCGCACTAACTCCCGTTAGTGCGCACTAACTCGAGTTAGTGCGCACTAATCGGAAAAAACGATTTTTAACGATTTTTTAACTAAAAAATCGTGCCTAAGACGATTTTCTTGCCCTGCCACACGATTTCTATCGTTAAGACGATATGGAAAACGATTCACATCCTAGAATTGGTGAGCGGAATACATACATTTTCTTTGCTCTTTTAAGAACTGATCCCACCACAACCAATTGATGTGGCAATTATACTATTTCAAAACCCAGGCATTTTAGTACTCTATACATAACATCTAATTTTCTTGCAGGAAGTCATATTCTCCCACATTCTTTCTTGTAATTCTTGCACAATATCATGGACTGGAATGGCTGCAGGCTCCACTGGAGTCTCCAAAATCTGAAAGACGCTAAAGAGTTTTGCATGAGTATTCTTGTCCTCATGCACACTGACACCAAGCACAGTGCCCAACTTGTCCAGAAATCTGGAAGGGGGTTGGAGATATTCCCATTTACATAGAAACATAGAAACATAGAAATGACGGCAGAAGAAGACCAAATGGCCCATCTAGTCTGCCCAGCAAGCTTCACACATTTTTTTCTCTCATACCTAGAGGGAAGGGAACACTAATCCAGGACCTCAATGATGAAGATGATGATTGAAGAGGGTCCTTGATGGCATCATAGAAGTGTACTCCTAGTGTACATCCTCTGATTGGCTGGATTCTGCTGCAAGTGTTGGGAACTAGAACCTCCTTGTGGGAGTTCTGATGGAGTTCCTGGTCAATCTGGGGATACTGGGACTCCTTTTGGTGGGAGTACATCTGATATCTTGGGAAGGAGAGATTGAAGAGTACCATCCTTATTCTTAACTATTAGAAAGGTAAAGCAGACCTGCTTACCTCTAACAGGTGTTCTCCTAGGACAGCAGGATGTTAATCCTCACAGATGGGTGACATCAGATGGAGGCCGGCACGCGGCCATGCGGGGTCCCTCTTCAGTCTCATATCTTAGTGAAAAAAGACAAGCGAAAAATAAAATAACAAACCGATGGAGAACCCAACTCTGTGGGATGGCGGGCGGATTTCCTGAGGACTAACATCCTGCTGTCCTAGGAGAACACGTGTTACAGGTAAGCAACTCTGCTTTCTCTTAGGATGAGCGGGATGGTAGTCCTTACAGATGGGAGAATACCAAGCTACAAGCTGCTCCTAGCTATAACAGGACCAACGGGCACAACAGAAGTGCTGAGGGTGAAAACGGGAGGCAGCACAAACCAGATATAGGCCCCAGGTAGGGAGAGTTGGGTTCTTCGGCCTGGAACAGATTACAGAGGACAGACTGGCCAAAGCTACTGTCATGTCATCCATCCTTGTCTAAACAGTAATGGGTGGTGAACATGTGTAGGGAGCTCCATGTCGCAGCCTTGCAGATCTCAAAAGTGCGCCACCAATGTTGCCATGGCTCTGACTGAGTGCGCTTTGATGCAGCCTCCAAGCAGAAGGCCCACCTACTCGTAGCAGAAGAATATACAGTTCGCCAACCAGTTGGACAGAGTCTGCTTGCCTACCGCAACACCAAGTCTGTTTTTATCAAAGGAGACAAAGTTGCGTGGACTGCCTGTCGGCTGCTGTGCCCTCAAGATAAAAGGCGAGAGTACACTTGCAGTCAAGGCTGTGCAGAGCCCGTTCACCCTGGTGGGAATGGGACCTCAGAAAAAAGGAGGGCAAAATGATGGACTGATTGAGATAGAAATCAGACACCACCTTAGGGAGGAACTTAGGGTGAGTGTGTAGAAACACCCTGTCATGAAAGAATTTCGTAAAGGGCAGATACGTCACCAATGCCTGAAGCTCACTGTGAGAGGAGTTGACCGCAACCAGGAAAATGACTTTCTAGGTGAGATGTTTAAGCTCGCAGGAGCGCATAGATTCCAAAGGAGGCTGCATGAGCCATGCTAGTACCACGTTGAGGTCCTAGGACACAACAGTATGACGCAGAGAGGGCTTTAGTTGCAACAGGCCCCTCATGAAGCGGCCCACCAAGGGCTGCACAGAAATGGGTGTACCATTTATCCCCTGGTGATAAGAGCTGATAGCACTCAGGCAAACTCTAATGAAGGTGGTCTGTAGCCCAGACTCCATGAGGGACCACAAGTAGTCCAATAGTCGTGGAGTAGGGCACGAGAAAGAGTCTAGGCCTTTTGCCTCACACCAGATGGAGAACCTCCTCCACTTCAACCGGTAAGACTTCCTGGTAGAAGGCTTTCGGGAAGCCACCAGTTCCTGTGACACATTATCAGAGAGGTCGAGGGACTGCAAGACTACCCTTTCAACATCCAGGCATTGAGGGCCAGTGACTGGAGGTTTGGGTGGCACAATTTGCCCTGATCCTGCGTGATCAGATTGAGGGAGGTGCCCAAGCATATGGGCTCCTGGATCGATAGGTCGTGCAGGATCAGGAACCAGACTTATCGAGGCCAGTATGGGGCAACCAAAATCATGGCGCCTCGTCCTGCTGGAGCTTCATGAGAGTTTTCTCCCCCAGCGGGAGCAGAGGATACGTGTCAGCTTTGAGTCTGCTTTGAACTTTGAAGGAGACTGCTTTGAACTTGAAGGAGACGGCTATATGTACAAATTCTTGAGGAGAGCTAAGGAATAAGTTTAATTTATCCTTAATTTAGAGGGCTTGTTATATTTTTCTGTTTTTGTGTAGTGCTAGCCTTATCTGTATCTTTTTCTAGATATCGATATTGCTGCATTAAATTGCTGTGTGTTTAAGCAAAAAAAAAAAAAAATATATATATATATATATATATATTGAAAAAGAGATTGGCTAAACAGCTTTGGGCAGCTGACTCAGTGCATTGCAGGGGGCAATCAAGTCCTCAGTCTGCTTTGAACTTGAAGGAGACAGCTATACATACAAATTCTTGGGGAGAGCTAAGGAAAAAGCTTAAATTAGCTAGCCAAATCTGGGGGAGTGTCTGTTCAAAATCAATAGCAGATAAAGTGTCTAGTGAACAGCCCTGGCCAAGTGTTTACTGTTTAACTCCCTCCCACTCTGCCCCTCTACCCACCCACCCCTAGGTTTGTTTTTCTGATATAGTCTGCCTAAATACATAATTGGCAACAAGATAAATTAGAAATTTGGTATTTCCTTAGGTGTTATTCATCAAATAAATTTACCAAAATGAGGACTATCCAATGTAACTATTGTGGAGCCTTTATTATGAGGGAAATCATCTGGAAACTTCAGGCTTGCCCCATTTGTTCAGAACTCTCTTCCTTGAAAAAGGAGTTGGCTGAAGTTAAAGCTGAATTAGCTGCAATAAAGAAAGTTTCATCCACTTTACATTATTCAAGAATTAATTCCCCATTACCACAGAAAACCAAAAGTCAGGGAAAAAGGAGTTTACAGTGGGTTCAGGTAGGATAAGACCTGTGACCCACAGACACCCATTCTTACTAGCTGTGCAGCCCACAAGTCTACCCTCCCACTCACACAGGGCATTAAGGAACTAAAAAAACAACAGGATTACAGTGGACTCTGGTAGAATTAGACCTGTGATGCGGAGACACACACTGTATCAAGTGACAAGTACAAAACGCCATCTCTGTATTAGATAATGAAGAAGCTCTTGCGAAAGAGATTGAAGTGTTATCTGAAAAGAAAGAAGAAACCCAATGCATACAGAAATTCCATAATACAATCAGTAACCAAAGGAAAAAGCTCATTGTGCTGGGTGACTGTCATCAGAGGCACTAATCTGGGAACTCTTAGCGAGGGAAACACTACAGTTAAAAGCCTCTCAGGATCATTGGCCAGCAGAAATGCTATTCAAATAGTCAAAGTGATCAAAGAAGAAATCAAAAGACTCTACAGATGATATCAGCCATCTGGGAACCAATGACCTTGCTAGAAACAGCATCCAAGCAGTACAGAGAGATTTCCAGTTTCTAGCAAAGCAGATTAGTCACATGGCGACAACCATTGCCTTTTCAGAAGTGTTACCTGTTCATAGAAAGGGGAAGGAGAGGCTAAGCCATATTAATAACTTCAATGTATGGCTCAAATCCTGGTGTAAGGAACAAAGTTTTGGATTTACTGGGGGCTGCGGCTCTTTGTCAAAGATGGCTTACATCTGTCTGTGAGGAATGAAAACAAGGAGATGCCGAAAGTCCTCAAAAATATTTATTAAAAAAACAATTAATCTGTGAATGCCCGACTCTAGACCTGAGTTTCACCCAATGAAGGACTGCTTCAGGGGCTCGTTTAAAATGACATCAATAATGAGAGTAGCAGGTTTTGCACTATCTTGTTGGTGGACTCATTCCAAAGTGGTTCATAAACAAGCTCTTAGGCTCACGAGAGTGTGCACGCTTAAGGTTCTTTATTTCAGAGCGGCTCCAAAGCACATGACAATGTAGTATGCGTGCACCAACAGCGAGAAGTCAATATCAGCCTGACTATAGGAAAGATGTAATTCCAATCTGTTAAGATTTGGAGTACATACCATATATTTGGCTATTTTTGAGGACTTTTGGCATCTCCTTGTTTTCATTCCTCACGGCTTTTTTAGACTGACTTCCTTCTTGTTTTTTGTTTTTTTTGTCTGTGGCAGGAAAAAGGATCCTTAGAGATAAATTTAAATCCTATGTAATAAGGCATTTAAACTAGATGCCAGGGGTGGCAGAAAGAAATTAGAATGTACAATCTTCTTTACAATATTCTCATAATGACGGTAACACCGCACATAATATTAGGTCCTATAAAACATATACACAACTTATATTATACAATGCATCTATTAAACTGTTGCCCTAAATAAAAATAGTATCAGTTCTGCCAGCAAACGTACGTTTGTTACCATATTCCAACATTTTTACAATGTATCAATTCCCTTAGGAGAGCCGCAGCAAACTTATACTTTAATTATCTTCTTTGCTTAATGAACTTCCTTCACAAATTGTAACTTCTCAGGCTATCCAAGCCCTCTCCATCTGTAACAAATATATATATCATCCCAGTTATCTTACCATACACCACAAATTACCCAAAATTATACATTGCACACCCCACCATCGGCATACTTCAAAAGCTTTACCCAAACTGTCCAAATTATGTCAGCAACTCACCACCCTGATATTCACCGCACTGGTCTGCGGGGGGAACTTACCCAATGTTACTTTACAAATGGGATCTAGTAAAGTTCGTTGAATTGATGACGTAGATAGTAATGGGAGAAGCTCATTGGTGGAGAGTATATTCAAAGCGACGCTGAAGAGTAGGGCGGGAAGATTTCTTTTGGTTGCGGTGAGACAGAGAGGGAGTCCCTTTCGTATGTTAATGTAAGGTTAAGAGTAGTGCGGTGGACTATAGCATGTTAATGCTGGAGAGAGGAGTCATCTAGAGTCTAGATGACTCATTAACATGCTATAGTCCACCGCACTACTCTAACCTTACATTAACATACGAAAGGGACTCCCTCTCTGTCTCACCGCGACCAAAAGACATCTTCCCGCCCGACTCTTCAGCGTCGCTTTGAATATACTCTCCACCAATGAGCTTCTCCCATTACTACCCTATTCTCCCATTCTCCCCTACTACCTCTAACTAATCAAGCTAGATATTTCACTTGGATGCAGCTCCATCACCGCTCTCTACATTAATGGGCGGGGGTGGAAGGGAATTAGAACCAAGAGCTAAGAGAAACAGATAAGTATGAGAGAAAAAATGAGGGAAGCTTGCTGGGCAGACTGGATGGGCCATTTGGTCTTCTTCTGCCGTCATTTCTATGTTTCTATGTTTCTATACTATCTACGTCATCAATTCAACGAACTTTACTAAAGGGCAAAAAACCCCGCAAGAACATCCTACATCCGGGCTTCTCTACAGGAGTGTAACATCCCTCACGTAACCATCGCACATAACGAAACTTCCTACAACCCTTAATGAACATTCTGTCCTTGGCGGCAGACCAGGATACCCTGAGGGAGCCGTTATTTATAGGATACTTCTATATCATGTATTGAAAGATTTTTAAGCTAACTACATATTATCCCAATTAAATTGAAACATACATACCCACAGACCCTAACATCATATATCATTACTGGCTATATTATTCCTGCAATTTATCACAATCTGCTTGAGATTTAACTACTTTGAACAATTTTTTATCATCTGCAAATTTGATTACCTCACTCGTCATATTTGTTTCCAGATCATTTATAAATATATTGAAAAGTAAGGGTCCCAATACAGATCCCTGAGGCACTCCACTGTCCACTCCCTTCCACTGAGAAAATTGTCCATTTAATCCTACTCTCTGTTTCCTGTCTTTTAGCCAGTTTGCAATCCACAAAAGGACATCGCCACCTATCCCATGACTTTTTACTTTTCCTAGAAGCCTCTCATGAGGAACTTTGTCAAATGCCTTCTGAAAATCCAAGTATACTACATCTACCGGTTCACCTTTATCCACATGTTTATTAACTCCTTCAAAAAAGTGAAGTAGATTTGTGAGGCAAGACTTGCCTTGGGTAAAGCCATGCTGACTTTGTTCCATTAAACCATGTCTTTCTATATGTTCTGTGATTTTGATGTTTAGAACACTTTCCATTATTTTTCCTGGCACTGAAGTCAGGCTAACCGGTCTGTAGTTTCCCGGATCGCCCCTGGAGCCCTTTTTAAATATTGGGGTTATATTTGCTATCCTCCAGTCTTCAGGTACAATGGATGATTTTAATGATAGGTTACAAATTTTTACTAATAGGTCTGAAATTTCATTTTTTAGTTCCTTCAGAACTCTGGGGTGTATACCATCCGGTCCAGGTGATTTACTACTCTTCAGTTTGTCAATCAGGTCTACCACATCTTCTAAGTTCACCGTGATTTGATTCAGTCCATCTGAATCATTACCCATGAAAACCTTCATGGAGAAGGTTTTCATGGGTAATGGGTACCTCCCCAACATCCTCTTCAGTAAACACCGAAGCAAAGAAATCATTTAATCTTTCCGCGATGGCCTTATCTTCTCTAAGTGCCCCTTTAACCCCTCGATCATCTAACGGTCCAACTGACTCCCTCACAGGCTTTCTGCTTTGGTTATATTTAAAAACGTTTTTGCCTCTACGGCTAACTTCTTTTCAAATTCTCTCTTAGCCTGTCTTATCAATGTCTTACATTTAACTTGCCAACGTTTATGCTTTATCCTATTTTCTTCTGTTGGATCTTTCTTCCAATTTTTGAATGAAGATCTTTTGGCTAAAATAGATTCTTTCACCTCCCCTTTTAACCATGCTGGTAATCGTTTTGCCTTCTTTCCACCTTTCTTAATGTGTGGAATACATCTGGACTGTGCTTCTAGAATGGTATTTTTTAACAATGACCACGCCTCTTGGACATTTTTTACTTTTGTAGCTGCTCCTTTCAGTTTTTTTCTAACAATTTTTCTCATTTTATCAAAGTTTCCCTTTTGTAAGTTTAGCACGAGAGCCATGGATTTGCACACTGTTCCTCTTCCAGTCATTAAATCAAATTTGATCATATTATGATCACTATTGCCAAGCGGCCCCACCACCGTTACCTCTCTCACCAAGTCCTGTGCTCCACTGAGAATTAGATCTAAAATTGCTCCCTCTCTTGTTGGTTCCTGAACCAATTGCTCCATAAAGCTATCATTTATTCCATCCAGGAACGTTATCTCTCTAGCGTGTCCCGATGATACATTTACCCAGTCAATATTTATCCGTGTTGGATTTAAAGGGCCAGGAGCCCTTTAAATCCAACACGGCGTCTAGGCGTCGCACGCCGAGTGTCGCATGCCAAAGGAGCACGACAAAGGGGCTGGCCCCTTTGTGCGCCCCTTAGTGCAGCCCAGAAGAGCAGCCCAGAAGCCAGGTCCCCATCCCAACCGGCTTCCCAGGTAAGCCCAACACAGACTCGACCGCTTACAGAAGAGAGAACCCTTTCAGCGGGCCTTATTCTATGGTTGCTTGACGTGCCCTCGGTGTAAGACCCTTAACGAGATTCCCTCCCTCATCTGGATACCACTGCCTCGAGTTCCCACTGTTTACCGGCTACACGCCCCCCTCCTCTTTCCACCATGCACCCACTAACTATCCCCATCATCCACAACCAAAGGTGGAGAGCACCTAAGCTCCCCACACACCACCATAACCGCCAACAGAGACTAAGGCCCATCATGCTAACACCCATCACTCAATGTCTCGGCCTGGCTCTGTTTTCACTCATGCTGTTCAATGCGCAATCTATATCGAAGAAAACTCATATACTCAATGACTTCCTATCCGACTCAAAACCTGATATCTGTGCCATCACAGAAACCTGGTTAAAACCCACCGACACAGCCCTAATCAACCAGCTTCCTATCCAGACCTACGACATTCTGTCCATACCCAGACACAAAAAAAGAGGAGGAGGCCTCCTCCTAGCAGCAAAAACATCACTAGGTCTGACACTGCAGACATCCAATACCATTGCAAATATTGAATTCGCGTTATTTAACTCCAAACATCTGACTATCGCACTAATCTACGCTCCACCCGGACTTCTGGAATCAGACCCTTCCCCCATCATAGAGCTAACAGCAAAACACTTAAACTCTGGAAAACCGGCCATCTTGATGGGAGACTTCAACCTCCACGTGGATGTCCAACCTCAATCCTCTAACTGCAAAACCCTTCTCTCCTCCCTCAACCATATGGGCTTCAGACAAATTGTGAAAGAATCCACCCACAAAGCTGGTCATACGTTAGACCTTATCTTTATAAACGAAGGTCTTTCATCCCACACTACACCAACCTGCCTTGCGGTACCTTGGACTGACCACCATATCATCTCACCTATGTTAGAGATCTCTGAGCCTCTTCCCCAAACAACTCAAACAATCACCATTTTGACTAGGAAACAATGCTCTGGAGAGCACCTCAGTAAACACCTGGCCAAGGAACTAATGAATCTGGACCTTACTGACGCCAACTCAGCAACATCATCATGGATCAACATCACTAACAAGGTTGCAGATCAAGTGTGTCCCATGACAACAAAATCTATCAATCCGGACAAAGACAACAGGAAACCTTGGTTCACTACAGAGCTGAAGTCACGTAAACTCGAGCTTAGATGCAAGGAAAACCAATGGCGAAAAAGCCCATCTACAACAACCCTCCTCACCTACAAATCTTGCCTTAACACATACAGAAACGAAATCAACAAAACCAAGAAAGCATTCTTCTCCAAAAAGATTCACCACTTCTCATTTGATTCAAGAGCTCTCTTCTCTTATGTTTCAGCCCTCACTAAACCTCCCGGACCGAGCATCCCAGATGACCAAGCTCTTAAAAAAGCTAATGAACTAGCCGACTTCTTTGACAACAAAATCACCACACTCGTAGCCCCCCTCAAAGGATCATCTCCGCACACTAGCTTCACAAGCAACCACAGCCTGCAATCATCTATAGCACCCGTTCTTCAACCCAACACATACACAGCAACGCTCGAAACTCTTGAACCCACGTCCACCTTAGAAATAGCGAACATCCTTAAGAAGATAAAGCCGTCCTCGCATCCTCTAGACCATATCCCACCAAACCTGCTGAGTTCAATCCCTGACTTCATTGCCAAACCAGTTGCAGACATAGTTAACTGCTCCCTCGCCCAAGGCCAAGTTCCTAACCAACTCAAGTTGGCAATGCTCAAACCTCTCCTTAAAAAACCCAACCTTCCCACTACAGATCCTGCTAACTACAGACCCATAGCAAACCTTCCTATGTTAGCTAAAATTATGGAGAAAGTTGTTAACAGACAACTTTCTGAATTCCTCGATGACAACAATATCCTCACCACTAACCAATTTGGATTCCGGAAGAAAAAGAACACCGAATCGCTATTGGCCTCACTATCGGACACCATCATCTTCAATCTTGAAAAAGGTCAACTTGCCTCCTCGCACTTCTGGATTTATCCTCAGCGTTCGACACCGTGAACCACTCAAGCCTACTACAACGACTATCAGACATCGGCATCTCAGGAGCAGCTTTCAACTGGTTTAAATCCTTCCTAGAGAATAGAACCTACAAAGTCAAGATAAACAACAAGGAGTCTCACCCCATTCAAGCCAAAATGGGGGTACCACAAGGGTCCTCACTATCCCCCACCCTCTTCAACATTTATCTTCTCCCACTCTGCCATCTACTTACTAATCTCAAGCTCACCCATTTCCTATACGCGGATGACATACAAATTCTCATCCCCATAACGGATACTATACATAAAACCATGGCTTACTGGAATAAATGCCTCTCAACAATCAACAATCTACTAGCCAGCCTCAACCTGGTCCTAAACACCAACAAAACGGAAATCCTTATAATAGCTCCGGAACAAGCTGCCCCGCCCACCTCCAGCAATCCTCCAGACACCTCAGGACACACCACCTCACCTCAAGTCAGAGATCTGGGTGTACTCCTAGACAACAGACTCAGCCTCAACAAAATCGTAAATAACACTACAAAAGAATGCTTCTTTAAACTACAAGTTTTAAAGAAACTAAAGCCACTTCTACTCTACAGGGATTTCCGCACAGTACTCCAAGCCATCATTCTCCCGAAATTAGACTACTGCAATTCACTTCTGCTGGGCCTTCCCGCTTGCACCACCAAACCCCTCCAGATGGTCCTGAATGCCACTGCAAGAATTCTCACCAACGCCAAAAAAAAGGACCATATCACCTCGATCCTCCAGAATCTCCACTGGCTTCCCATTAAATACAGGATACAATTCAAAACCAGCATGATGATTCATAAAGCCCTACATAACATCTCTCCACTCAACTTAACCTTTCAGCTTCAACTACACACTTCTAAAAGGCCAAGTAGAAGGGCATACCAGAACAGAATGGTCACCCAACCTGCAAAATCCTCCCTGAGGAAACGCGCACTATCCACAGCGGGCCCGTCTCTCTGGAACTCTCTACCACCAGAGCTCCGCCTTGAGCCGTGCCATACTACTTTTAAAGTTAAACTCAAAACTTGGCTCTTCCTTCAAGCCTTCCCTGAGAGCTAAGTGCAAGAAGAGCAATAACCCTCCTGTTATTACAACAATAATGTAAAGTTCATTTGCCTTATTTATATGTTTTCAAGTTGATCCTAGTTGTTTTTTACTCTATAATAGATTAATCGTTTGATATGTTCCATGTAAACCGCCATCCCGGCGATAGTTATCTTGTTACCTGTGAACCGGAGTGATATGTATTGTATACAGGAACTTCCGGTATATAAAAACCAAAAATAAATAAATATTGGGGTAATTGAAGTCTAAAACACCACACGGGCTGGAACTGCACTCTCAATCAAATATCCAAACACGAAAAGTGCAGAATAACTTATTGGATCCAAGTATTTTATTTGATGGACATTTCAAATGGCAACTCCACTGTCAAGATTATCGTATAATTCCAAAAGCAGGTAGGGGTCCCCCAACACGGACCCTGTGTTTCGCCCACTGGCTGCGTCGGGAGGGACAGCACCGTATAATCACACAATCTGCCCCTCACTTACCGGAGGGGCAGAAATTTAAAAGATATGTTGGTCCACACAGTATCAAATCCTGTAACTGTATCTGACACATGTGGCCACAAGCCGTGTGGCCATTGTACAGTATGTCCTTTGACATCTACTATGTCTGAGTTTACTCATCCCAGTACTTCCAAGACTTTTACATTTCGAGGTTCATCAGACTGTACTACTACTGGTGTCGTGTATGTGATCTATTGTCCATGTAAGAAATTGTATGTAGGCAAAACGAAACGTATGATTAAGACTCGTATAATAGAACATAGATCTAATATTAAGAATTGTAGGGTAAATGAACCTCTTGTTGAACATTGGATTCAATACCAACATCAAGTATCGGATTTAAGATTTTTTGTTTTGGATGTGGTCCTTCCACCGCCACGGGGTGGTAATTACTCTGAGTTACTAATTCAAAGAGAACAGAAATGGATCTACATTCTTGACACAGTGACCCCTATTGGTCTGAACAGTGATTTAGAGTGGAGTTTCTTTACCTAACTTACCTGGTTTTACCTAACTTACCTGCCGTGACCTGATTGGCTTCCTCGTCTCTGGATTCTGATTGGCTGACAACACTCGCGCCAATATTTGGTTCGGCGTTAAAATGCCGGCCCAAAGATATTGCAGTTGCACTCCCTGTTTACCCGTTGCTAATTGTTTCAAGGTATGTTTCATGTTTGAATTATTGAAAATGCCGTTCATGTACCCTAATGTATTAGGATCCATGTTAAATGTTGAAATTTTGTTTCTAGATTGTGTGATTATACAGTGCTATCCCTCCTGACGCAGCCAGTGGGCGAAACATGGGGTCCGTGTTGGGGGATCCCTACCTGCTTTTGGAATTATACGATAATCTTGACAGTGGAGTTGCCATTTGAAATGTCCATCAAATAAAATACTTGGATCCAATAAGTTATTCTGCACTTTTTGTGTTTGGGTAATTGAAGTCTCCCATTATTACCGCATTACCAATTTGGTTAGCTTCTCTAATTTCCCTTAGCATTTCACTGTCCTTCTTACCATCTTGACCAGGTGGATGGTAGTATACTCCTATCACTATAGTCTTCCCCAACACACAAGGGATTTCTACCCATAAAGATTCAATTTTGTATTTAGTCTCATGCAGGATGTTTATCCTGTTGGACTCTATGCCATCCCGGACATAAAGCGCCACACCTCCTCCCGGGTGCTCCTCTCTGTCATTGCGATATAATTTGTACCCTGATATAGCACTGTCCCATTGGTTATCCTCTTTCCACCATGTCTCTGAGATGCCAATTAAGTCTGTGTCATTATTTACTGCTATACATTCTAATTCTCCCATCTTATTTCTTAGACTTCTGGCATTAGCATACAAACATTTCAAAGTTTGTTTTTTGTTTGTATTTTCATTCTGCTTTTTAATTGATAGGGATAAGTTAGAATTTTTTAGCTCAGGTGAGTTTTCAGTTACAGGCACTTGGACTACTTTACTTATTATTGGAACCTCACTGTCGGGATGCCCTAATTCTAATGCATCATTAGTATCCTTTGAAGATACCTCTCTCCGAACCATGCGCTGCTGAGCGACTGTCGGCTTTTCCCTTTGTTCTAGTTTAAAAGCTGCTCTCTCTCCTTTTTAAAGGTTAGCGCCAGCAGTCTGGTTCCACCCTGGTTAAGGTGGAGCCCATCCCCCTTCGGAAGAGACTCCCCCTTCCCCAAAAGGTTCCCCAGTTCCTAACAAAACTGAATCCCTCTTCCTTGCACCATTGTCTCATCCACGCATTGAGACTCCGGAGCTCTGCCTGCCTCTGGGGACCTGCGCGTGGAACAGGAAGCATTTCAGAGAATGCTACCCTGGAGGTTCTGGATTTAAGCTTTCTACCTAAGAGCCTAAATTTGGCTTCCAGAACCTCCCTCCCATATTTTCCTATGTCGTTGGTGCCCACATGTACCACGACAGCCGGCTCCTCCCCAGCACTGTCTAAAATCCTATCTAAGTGATGCGAGAGGTCTGCCACCTTCGCACCAGGTAGGCATGTTACCAGGCGATCCTCATGCCCACCAGCCACCCAGCTACCTACATTCCTAATAATCGAATCACCATCTATGACGGCCGACCTAACCCTTCCCTCCTGGGCAGTAGGCCTTGGGGAGATATCCTCAGTGCAAAAGGACAATGCATCACCTGGAGAGCAGGTCCTCGCTGCAGGATCCTTTACTGCTGCACCCGGTTGATGTTCTCCCATCATGAGACCTTCTTCCTCCAAGGCAGCACCAAGGCTGCCAGTCTGAAGTTGGGACTTGGCTTCTATGTCCCTGAAGGTCTCATCTATATACCTCTCTGTCTGCCTCAGCTCCTCCAGGTCTGCCACTCTAGCCTCCAGAGATCGGACTCGTTCTCTGAGAACCAGGAGCTCTTTGCATCGCATGCACATGTACAACTTCTCACCGGTGGGTAAAAAATCATACATGTGACACTCGATGTAAAAGACTGGGAAGACCCTCTCTTGCTGCTGGACTGCTGCCTTCATCTCAATATTGATCAGTTCCTAGTTAAGTTTTAGGATGCTATGGGAGTAGGAATGTGTCTAACGTCCTTTAAATGTATTAGTGAATTAACTATATATCTAGTAGTGGCCTACCGGGGTCTGATCGAATTCTCAATAAAGTTTTTGTTGATGGGGGTTTTTTTTGTTTGTTTGTTTTTTTTGTGAAAGTGGCACCTGCCTATAAATTAAGGGATGAGCTAGGGGTGGGTTGGGAAATACAAACAGTCTAACTTCAGTTAGTCAGCCAGAGTGACTTACTGCTCTCTTGATTAACAAATGTTGATACCTATTCAACCCAATCACACTTACATATACAGAAACATAGAAATGACGGCAGAAGAAGAGCGAATGGCCCATCCAGTCTGCCCAGCAAGTTACGCACTTTATCCTTTTTTTTTTTTTTAATCTTTTTCTATCACCCACCTGTTACTATTGGCTTCCAGTACCCTCCAGCCCTAATTCCCCTCCACCCCACCACCAATGTAGAGAGAAGCGCCGGATCTGCATCCAAGTGAACATCCAGCTCAATTAGGGGTAGCAACCACTGCAACAAGTAGGCCACACCCCTGCCCATACTCTTACCCACCCCTGTTTTGTTTTGGTTTTTTGGAGATGGCAGCCCTCCATCCTTCCACTCCATGAAGGTGGAACACCAACCACTGGCATCCCGCTCCTTGAATGCCTCTGTGGCTACTGCCGCTCCGTGCAGTGTTTTGCTGCCTTTTTATTCACGTCCTCTAGACTTGATGGACCCACAGTGTTTATCCCACGCCCCTTTGAAGTCCTTCACAGTTTTAGACTTCACCACTTCCTCCGGAAGGGCATTGCAGGCATCCACCACCCTTTCCGTGAAGAAATACTTCCTGACATTGGTTCTTAGTACCTTTTAGACTTTTACCTTTTAGTACCTTTTAGACCTTTTAGTACCTTTTAGACTTTCACCTTTCAGTACCTTTTAGACGGCGTGCGACGTCCGAGGTCACACCGTGACCTCAGACGTCGCACGCCGTGACCTGAGCGCCCAGCTGGACGTCCGAGGTCACGGCATGCACGCATTACCTTTTAGAGAGTAGGGAGCCATGGGGAGCGCCCGATCCGCCCCAGGCTGCCGAAGCTGCTCTCGCCGCTGCCAGCTGCCCCCGGGAGGAGGGGAGAGAGGACTGGGGCTGCTCCGGAGCTGTCAGTGCAGGAGATGGACGCGGCCAGGGCAGGTGAGCAGGGGCTGGGGCTCAGGGAGAGGATGGCCTGGCCTGTTGAGAGGAAGGAGTCCTGGAGGGGGAGGAGTTAGGGGGTCAGTCAGCCCCTGGGGCTGCTCAGGAGCTGTCAGCGCAGGAGATCGGCATCCATGGACGCGGCCAGGGCAGGTGAGCGGGGGCTGGCGAAAAGTTTGCTTGGTCTTGTCCCGGGGAGTTAGGGGGTCAGGCAGTGAAGCGGGATTGGCTGGGGCTGCTCCGGAACTGTCAGCGCGGGAGATGGACGCGGCCAGGGCAGGTGAGCGGGGGCTGGCGGAACGTTTGCTCGGTCTTGTCCCGGGGAGTTAGGGGGTCAGGCAGTGAAGCGAGACTGGCTGGGGCTGCTCCGTAGCCCGTGAAATTTCATCTCGGCTTGCCTGAAGCTCCACACTAACGCAGGGGTAGGGGTAGGCAATAAATTAGCAGGTTAAACGCGCGGCAAAACTGCAGGTTTAAAAAGCGATAATCGGGCCGCGCGTTACTGTATGGGAGGGAATAGCTAATCCAATCGTTTACATCTCATATACATGCCGCGGGCGGAAAGGGTTACCCGTTGATTTAAAGAGGCGGTAAGGATGGGTTAAAGGGGATAGTGAATCGCGGGTTGGACTAATGCGGCCAAATTGTGAGTAGAAAGCGGGTTAGAAGCAGGGTAACTGCGGCCGCACTTTACTGTATTGGCCTGTTTGTCTCCTTCAGTTCTACCAGATATTCTTCTTTGTGCTCCTCCCTTTGGGGTACTTTGTATTTCTTGAACGCTGTTCTTTTAGCCTTTATTTTGTCAGCCACCTCCTTGGAGAACCAGATAGGTTTCATTTTTATTTTGCTTTTCTTTACTTTTCTAGCATATAGATTAGTTGCCTTGGTAATTGCTCCTTTTAGTTTGGTCCACTGTTGTTCTACATCTCTCTCGTTCTCCCAGCATACTAGTTCTTCCTCCAGGTACTTCCCCATTTCATCAAAGTCTGTGTTTTTGAACTGCAAAACTCGGGTTCATGTGCTTCTTTTCCATATCCTTTTTGTGATATTAAACCATACCATTTGATGATCACCGGTGTTGAGGTGGGCGCCCACCTGCACATCAGAGACATTATCTCCATTAGTGAGCACTAAATCGAGTATAGCTCCCTCTCTTGTGGGTTCCATTACCATTTGTTTGAACAAAGCACCTTGTAGAGCATCCACCATTTCTCTCCTATTGTTAGGTTCTGCAGATGGGATTCTCCAGTCTACATCTGGCAAATTAAAGTCTCCAACAATCACCATTTCTCCCTTCTTTCCCATCTTTTGGATGTCTTCAACCGGATCTCTGTCAAGCTCTTCCTTTTGGTTTGGAGGCCTGTAAACCACTCCAATAAAAATGGATGACCCATCTTTTTTTAGGTTGGCCCAGAGTGCTTCTTCATTGCCCCATCTTCCTTGCAGGCAAGAAAGGAGAAAAGTTGAAAGTGGTATAGTGAAATTGAAAGGTGAAAAGGATCAATGTATGGAGAGAGACGAAGAAATGGCAGAAATATTAAATGAATACTTCAGTTCGGTGTTCAGTAAAGAGAACCCTGGAGAAGGACCGTCGCTAGTTAACAAGAAACTGGAGGGGAGTGGAGTAGATGTAACTCCGTTTACAGAAGAGAATGTATGGGAAGAGCTAGGAAAACTAAAAGTGGACAAAGCCATGGGGTCTGATGATGTTCATCCCAGAATACTGAGGGAGCTCAGAGATGTCCTGGTGGGTCCGCTGCGTGACCTGTTCAATAGATCCCTAGAAACAGGAGTGGTGCCGAGTGATTGGAGAAGAGCGGTGGTGGTCCCGCTTCACAAGAGTGGGAGCAGAGAGGAGGCTGGAAACTACAGGCTGGTTAGCCTCACCTTGGTGATGGAAAAAGTAAAGGAGTCGTTGTGAAAGAAAGAAGAATGAACTATCTAAGTCAGAAGAATTGCTGGACCAGAGGCAGCATGGAGTCCCCAGGGGAAGGTCCTGTCAGACAAATCTGATTGACTTTTTTGATTGGGTGACTAGGGAATTAGATCAAGGTGAGCGCTGGATGTCATCTACTTGGATTTCAGCAAAGCTTTTGATACGGTCCTGCACAGGAGGCTTGTGAATAAAATGAGAAGATTAGAAGTGAGTGCCAAGGTGGTGGCCTGGATTGCAAACTGGTTGATGGACAGAAGACAATGTGTGATGGTAAACGGAACTTACTCTGAAGAGAGAGCAGTGTTAAGCGGAGTGCCGCAAGGATCGGTGTTGGGACAGTCCTGTTCAATATATTTGTGAGCGATATTGCGGACGGGATAGAAGGTAAGGTTTGTCTATTTGCGGATGATACTAAGATCTGCAACAGAGTGGACACGCCGGAAGGAGTGCAGAGAATGAGCCGGGATTTAAGGAAGCTGGAAGAGTGGTCGAAGATATGGCAGCTGAGATTCAATGCCAAGAAGTGCAGAGTCATGCGTATGGGGTGTGGAAATCCAAAAGAACTGTATCTAATGGGGGGTGAAGGGCTGATGTGCACGTAGCAGGAGAGAGACCTTGAGATCATAGTGTCTAACGATCTAAAGTTGGCAAAACAATGTGACAAAGCGATAGCTATAGCCAGAAGAATGAGGGGCTGCATAAGAACATAAGAAAATGCCATACTGGGTCAGACCAAGGGTCCATCAAGCCCAGCATCCTGTTTCCAACAGAGGCCAATCCAGGCCATAAGAACCTGGCAAGTACCCAAAAACGAAGTCTATTCCATGTTACCATTGCTAATGGCAGTGGCTATTCTCTAAGTGAACTTAATAGCAGGTAATGGACTTCTCCTCCAAGAACTTATCCAATCCTTTTTTAAACACCGCTATACTAACTGCACTAACCACATCCTCTGGCAACAAATTCCAGAGTTTAATTGTGCACTGAGTAAAAAAGAACTTTCTCCGATTAGTTTTAAATGTGCCCCATGCTAACTTCATGGAGTGCCCCCTAGTCTTTCTACTATCCGAAAGAGTAAATAACCGATTCACATCTACCTGTTCTAGACCTCTCATGATTTTAAACATCTCTATCATATCCCCCCCTCAGTCGTCTCTTCTCCAAGCTGAAAAGTCCTAACCTGTTTAGTCTTTCCTCATAGGGGAGCTGTTCCATTCCCCTTATCATTTTGGTAGCCCTTCTCTGTACCTTCTCCATCGCAATTATATCTTTTTTGAGATGCGGCGACCAGAATTGTACACAGTATTCAAGGTGCAGTCTCACCATGGAGCGATACAGAGGCATTATGACATTTTCTGTTTTATTTACCATTCCCTTTCTAATAATTCCCAACATTCTGTTTGCTTTTTTGACTGCCGCAGCACACTGAACCGACAATTTCAATGCGTTATCCACTATGACACCTAGATCTCTGCTTCAACGGCAGGGGAGAAGAAAAACTGATACTTCACGCATATCCAGCATAGCTCTCTGCTTCAACGGCAGGGGAGAAGAAAAAAGGAATCGCACTCACAAAGCGGGGAGTAGCTGGCTTGTTACGGCGGTTACTACCCCAAACCAAATAAGCCTGATACTTCACTTTCAATGCATTTCCAGCATAGCTCTCTGCTTTAACGGCAGGGGAGAAGAAAAACTGATACTTCACGCATATCCAGCATAGCTCTCTGCTTCAACGGCAGGGGAGAAGAAAAACTGATACTTCACGCATATCCAGCATAGCTGTCTGCTTCAACGGCAGGGGAGAAGAAAAACTGATACTACACGCATATCCAGCATAGCTCCCTGCTTCAACGGCAGGGGAGAAGAAAAACAACCAATAAGGGCTGAATAACACATTCTGGGTAAAACAAATAAGCATGGGTGTAGCTTGCTTATTGCAGCGGTTACTACCCCTACTACCCCTAACTAATCAAGCTAGATATTTCACTTGGATGCAGCTCCATCACTGCTCTCTACATTAATGGTGGGGGTGGAAGGGAAATAGAACCAAAGAGCTAAGAGAAACAGATAAGTATGAGAAAAAATGTGTGAAGCTTGCTGGGCAGACTGGATGAGCCGTTTGGTCTTCTTCTACCGTCATTTCTATGTTTCTATGTATCTCTTTCTTGGGTTGTAGCACCTAATATGGAACCCAACATTGTGTAATTATACCATGGGTTATTTTTCCCTATATGCATCACCTTGCACTTATCCACATTAAATTTCATCTGCCATTTGGATGCCCAATTTTCCAGTCTCACAAGGTCTTCCTGCAATTTATCACAATCTGCTTGTGATTTAAATACTCTGAACAATTTTGTATCATCTGCAAATTTGATTATCTCACTCGATGTATTTCTTTCCAGATCATTTATAAATATATTGAAAAATAAGGGTCCCAATACAGATCCCTGAGGCACTCCACTGTCCACTCCCTTCCACTGACAAAATTGTCCATTTAATCCTACTCTCTGTTTCCTGTCTTTTAGCCAGTTTGCAATCCACGAAAGGACATCACCACCTATCCCATGACTTTTTACTTTTCCTAGAAGCCTCTCATGAGGAACTTTGTCAAACGCCTTCTAAAAATCCAAGTATACTATATCTACCGGTTCACCTTTATCCACATGTTTGTTAACTCCTTCAAAAAAGTGAAGCAGATTTGTGAGGCAAGACTTGCCCTGGGTAAAGCCATGCTAACTTTGTTCCATTAAACCATGTCTTTCTATATGTTCTGTGATTTTGATGTTTAGAACAATTTCCACTATTTTTCCTGGCACTGAAGTCTGGCTAACCGGTCTGTAGTTTCCCGGATCGCCCCTGGAGCCCTTTTTAAATATTGGGGTTACATTTGCTATCCTCCAGTCTTCAGGTACAATGGATGATTTTAATGATAGGTTACAAATTTTTACTAATAGGTCTGAAATTTCATTTTTTAGTTCCTTCAGAACTCTGGGGTATATACCATCCGGTCCAGGTGATTTACTACTCTTCAGTTTTTCAGTCAGGCCTACCACATCTTCTAGGTTCACCGTGTTTTGATTCAGTCCATCTGAATCATTACCCATGAAAACCTTCTCCAGTACAACCCATGAAAACCTTCTCTAGTACAGACAGGAAGCATAGAGAGAGGACTATCTAGTAAGAGAAAGGAAGTGATGATCCCCTTGTACAGGGGCATGGTGAGGCCTCACCTGGAGTACTGTGTACAGTTCTGGAGACCATATCTCCAAAGGGACAGAGACAGGATGGAGGCGGTCCAGGGAAGGGCAACCAAAAAGGTGGATGGTCTTCATAAAATGACTTATGAGGAGAGATTGAAGAACCTAAATATGTATACCCTGGAGAAGAGGAGAAACAGGGGTGATATAATACAGACTTTCAGATACTTGAAAGGTTTTAATGATCCATGGTCAACAACAAACCTTTTACGTTGGGAAAAAATCAGTAGAACTAGGGGTCATGATTTGAAACTTCAGGGAGGAAGACTCAGAACCAATGACAGGAAGTATTTCTTCACAGAGAGGATGGTGGATGCCTGGAATGCCCTTCCGGAGGAAGTGGTGAAGACTAAAACTGTGAAGGATTTCAAAGGGGCATGGGATAAACACTGTGGATCCATAAAGGTTAGAGGATGGGAATGAAGAGAAGAGCCATGGGGGTGGCTTACTGGAATGGAGGCTACTACCTGGTGATTACTACACTTACTCAATAAGCCTTTGCACGGTTAATGCAACTCCAACATTGCTCTCTGCTTCAACGGCAGGAGGAAATGTGGAAAAGAGGATTTGCATTCAGACAACAACCAACAAGGACTGAACTTCACAATCTGGGTAAACAAATAAGCATGGGGGTAGCTTGCTTATTACGGCGGTTACTACCCTAAACCAATTAAGCTTGATACATCACTTTGAATGCATATACAGCGTTGCTCTCTGCTTAAATGGCAGGGATAAATGTGGAAAAGAGGATTTACATTCAGACAACATCCAACAAGGCATTGATGTGTGCAGTCTGGATAAACAAGCATCGGGGTAACTTGCTTGATGCTTAATGGTTAAGGGTAGTAACCGCCGCCTTATGCTCACCTTTGATGAAACTCCAACATTACTCTCTGCATCAATGGAAGGGGATGGCAGGAAATTTGAATCAAACAGTTACCAACAATGGCCCTGAACATGGTGGCTGGTGAAACAGATAAGTATGGGAAAATAAATGTGGGAGTTTGCTGGGCAGACTGGATGGGCCGTTTGGTCTTTTTCTGCCGTCATATTCTATGTTTCTATGTGTGCAGTAAGCCCTTGCCCCAAAACCAGGCAAAGGCATCGGAGGCTGGTTCCCCGTCCTCCCTGTACAGGGAGCAAAAGTTGGTCACTTTGTAATTTCAAGGGGAGGCAAAGAGATCCACGTCTAGACTGCCCCAGAGGTAGAAGATCCTATCCGCCACTTCCGGATTGAGCGACCACTCATGGGGGTGGAACATCCGACTCAGGCAGTCTGCCGCCACATTCTGTCCCTGCAAGGTAAACTGCTCGCAAGAGCATGTCCTTGGACAGGGCCCAGGCCCAAATCTGTACTGCCTCCTGGCAGAGCAGGAAGGAGCATGTGCCTCCCTGCTTGTTTTATGTACCACATTGCAACTTGATTGTCAGTCTGGATCAGAACAACTTTGTGTGCCAGGTGATCCTGGAATGCCGAAAGGGTGTACTGGCTTGCACAGTTCCAAGAAGTTGATTTGACAACTTGCTTCCTGCTCCGTCCACATGCCTTGCATGTAGAGACTGCCCACATGAGCTCCCCAACCCAAGGTGGAGGCGGTGGACAACACCACTTGGGGGGATGGCATTTGGAAGGGAAGACTCTTTCCAAATTGGGCAGACTCTCCCACAGAGAAAGGCTCGGAGCAGTGATGTAACTTGGACTGGTGCTGAGAGGGCCTGTATAGTTTGGAACCATTGAGAGTGGAGTGTCCACTGTGCCACTTGCACAGCCAGCTGGGCGAGCAGAGTGACATGCACCACTGCTGCCATGTGGACCAGTAAGCGCAGCAGTACCCTGGCAGAGACCGACTGACAATGGCAGACGGAGTGTGCCAGCGACACCAGAGTTTGGGCGCGGTCCTAGGGAAGGAACACTCTGGCCAGGGTTGTGTCCAGCAGAGCCCCAATGAATGCTAGCTGTTTGGATGGACTCAGCTGGGTTTGGGGAAACTGATCTCGAACCCCAGTGACTGTAGCACCTTGGCCGTCAAGCAGAGGGTGCATAGAGCACCCTCCTGTGTTGTGCTCCTGATGAACCAGTCATCCAGGAAGGGGAAGACGTGCACCCCACTGCGGTGCAGGTGCACCTCTACCACTGCCAGACATTTTGTAAACACCCATGGGGCTGAGGCAAGGTCGAATGGCAGCACCCGGTATTGGAAATATTTGAGGCCCACTATAAAGCGGAGATACTTCCTGTGAGATGGGAATATCGCAATGTGGGCTAAGCGTCCTTCAGATCAAGAGAGCAGAGCCAATCTCCTTTTTGAAAGAGAGGAATTAGGGTGCCTAGGGAGACCATTTTGAAGCGTTCCCGCTGCAAGAAGCTGTTTAAGGCTCTTAAGTCAAGAATGGGCTGAAGACCGCCTGTTTTCTTTGGTATCAGGGGATATCTTGAGTAGATCCCCTGGCCCTCCTGGGAGCGGGGGACGGGTTCTACTGTGCCTGCCTGCAACAAGGCTGAGAGCTCGAGCATTTCCTGATGCTCCGACAGGTCCTGTTCTGGAGAGAGCGGAGAATCTGCTGGAACTGTCCGGAAATTCAGGTGGTAGCCATGTTGTACAATGGCCAGAACCCAGCGGTCATTGGTAATAGGGGACCAGTGGTCCGTGAACAGGCACAGACGGCTCCCGACCGGAGGGCAGGGATCTGCGGGCACCGCAAGGTGGTCTCACTCTCGTCACCAGTCAAAAACCTGCAGCTGGACTAGGCTGCGGCGCAGGCTGAGGCCTGGGAGTGTGCTCTTGGCGACACCGGCTCCTGGTTGGAGGACGGAATGCCCTGGTATGGGACATTGGAGGGTAGTATCTCCTCTGACGGTAGAAGGATTTGCAAGGACCCTTTTGCAGGGACCTACGCATGGATGGCGGGTCTGAGATGCTGGCGGAGAGCTGCTGCAAGGTCTCATGGTGGTCCTTGAGCTGAGCGACTGCGTCCCTGATCTTGCTTCCAAAGAGATTCTCTCTGGTGCTGGGTAGATCCGCTAGCCTGCCCTGGACCTCCGGGCAGAGATCCGAAGCCAGGCCATGCGGTGGGCGCTAATGCCCGTGGCTGAAACTCTGGCCACCGTCTCAAAAACATCATAGATGGACTTCACCTCATGTTTGCCGACCTCCAGATCCTTTTGGACTACTGCCTCCAGCGCATCCTGCTGCTGTTGAGGCAGATGCTCTGCCAGTTCCTGAACTTGTTTCTACAAGTTCTGATTGTACTGAGCCATATACAATTAGTAGGCGGAGATGCGGGCAATCAGTATTGCCCCTTGAAAAACTCTCCTGCCTAGAGCATCTAGGGCTCTATGTTCTCGGCCTGGAGGGTCGGAGGAATGTGTGTGAGATCTCTTGGCCTTTTTAAAGGCAGATAACATGACCACAGATTGGTGGGGGAGCTGACGTTTCTGAAAGCCCAGGATCTGTTGAACTAGATAAAGGGCGTCAGTCTTCTGGTTAACTGGGGGGGAGAGAGCCTGGATGCTCCCAGATCCTATAGAGGAGTTAAAACAGGATCTCATGGATTGAGATGGCTACCACCTCCTTCGGTACGTCCACAAACTGGAGAACCTCCAACATTTTGTGGCGGGCGTCCTCCTCTGTGAGGAGTTGGAAAGGGATGGCTTCTGCCATGGCTCTAATAAAGCCCGCGAAGGAGAGGTCTTCTGGGAGACAGCGAAGCCTTTCGTTTGGTGAAGACTCGGATGGCAGGTCGCCAGCGTCCTCGGATGAGGACTCAGAGGTATCATCACCCCAGAAATCATAAGGCATCTCCTCCTCACTGATGTCCACCAGGGGACGGCAAGGGAGCCCAGTGCCCATGCTCCTCAGCAGTGGCATCGAGGGTGGTCTCAATGCCGGAGAACATAAGGGCATCGAAGGCCCAGAGGGGACCAGAGGCCCTGGAGCTCCCGATGGCCCAGGGACGGGCTCAGGCAATGGAGGCACCGTCAAGGGCTTCATGTGTGGCACCAAATCTTCTTCCTCGGAGGAACCGGGAATCAGTATGGATCCAGAAGGGGGCACTCAGTAGCCTGCAGGGAACAGAGGGAGCCCCGAGAACCAGTTGCATCGGGAGGATAGCCAAGAGGATGTCGAGATGCTCCAGCAGGGGCATTAACAGCGCAAGCTCTGGTTTCGGTGCCAGGTCGAAGCTTCGGAAGGCTCAGAGCACCACCTGCTCCATTCTGCGATCTAACTCCTCCTGGAATTCCGGTGACGAGAAAGTGGATGATGGGAGGAGACGGTTGAGGCATCACCGGAGCCTCCACGAGGGGACCAAAGAGGTTCGGTGCCCAGCACCACACTCGCTGGGGAACGCCTGGGACTCCCGGGTTTGGAAGAGGAAGGGGCTTCTTCACCACAGGGTCGCTTCGGAGGACGCTCGGCATGGGCCGATGTCGGTGCTGCCCTCAGTGATGGCCCGGTCTTTCTCCAGCGCCAAGGTTGACAACAATCCGGATGCTTTGGAACAATCCAATGTTGGAGAGGGCCGGTCCCCTGAGCCTCTCTCTTCACGAGGAGGAACCGAACGGGACATGGAGGAAGTGCATTGCAAGAGTCTCCGCAGCCCTTCGGTGGCAAGGGTCCCAATGCCGGAGTCAATGGAGCCAATCTTTTGGCGCCAAAACATTGCTCCATCTTGTCCAGCTGGGAATGATGGCCCTTAGGGGTCATCTGAGCATAGTTGGGGCACCCACAGAAGCTGTGGGAGGCCCCCAGGCAGAGGATGCAGATCTTGTGCAGATCCGTGAGAAACATGGTCCGTGGGTAATGGGAGCATTTGCGAAATCTGGACAACGCCATAAAAGTAAGCCAGCTAGCGGCCAATGGCCGGCGGTCACCGGGGTGGAACTCGCTCGGGAATCAACCACAAAGAATAAAAGAAAACACCTACTGAGACACCAGGGAAAATCGACAACGAAGGGGGACCCTGTGTGAAGAACAGAGGAAAAAAACCTCGAAGGAAACAGTTTTAGAAAATTTTTGGAGAGAGCTCCAAGGACCGCAAGGCAACTGCTTCACGAAAAAAAATGAGAATGAAGAGGGACCCCGCATGGCCACACAGATAGTGGCATGTTGGGCGTACTCAAACTGCCAGTCAAGGTTTCTAGAAACTTTGACAAAAGTTTTCTGTGCCGGGCTCCATCTGATGATGTCACCCATCTGTAAGGGCTACCTACTTGTTCTAGGAGAAAGAAAGTTTTCATCAGCTGCGCCACTTGGTCCAAGGGCCAATATACCCTCTGGCTGGGACTGGGAAGTGATGCATCTTCTTTAAATACTAGTATGGAATCTCCTTGCCCATCATCTGGGTTCTGTAGAAGTTGAACTGGGGGCCAATTTGAGAGGCATCAAGGAATAAATGGGACCTGGCATATCTAGGCAGAGGCTTCATTCCATAATTTCGATGGTGAGAATGCTCTCGAGATTGGAGGAGGTAAGTGAATCATATCTCTTTCTGCCCCATGTGCGTGGTAGTAATCGGTGTATTAGCAAATAGCACCATGGCCTGATATACTGACGACAGAGCAGTCTGTTCCCGTACTTGAAGCATTAATGGTACTGAGGCGTGTTGCATTTCATACTTTGAGATTTTGTGTTTTGACGATGTTGAAGTCTTGTGTGTCAATAGTGCCTGCCCTCAATGCATCAATGTTGCTGGGGCCTGATGTGTCGATGGCACCAAATAACAACCATGATGAGTGCATTGGCTACATCGACGATGGTTGTTCAGTGCCAGATGCACCACTGGCTCCAGAGAGCAGCGCTTCTTCTTCTCGGTTGCCTTTTTTTGTTTGCTTGACCCAGAGACTTGAACTGATCCCCCGAAGGGGAAGACTTTGAGGAATTCCTGCTGAACTCGGCATCGGGAGAGGTAGACGGGGCTCCACTCCAGGAAGAGAACTGTGGCTCTTGAGAGACTTATACGGTTCCTCCATTTTCAAGGCGCTGGACTTTTGGGAATGTGTAGACATCTGGGTGCAGTGGTAACAATTTGCCTGATCATGGTTTGGTTCCAGAAACTGGTAATAGATGTCGGGTCCATCTGTAATTGACATTGTCTTATCACATGTATAGACCTTGAAACCACTTACGATGGGCTTCTTGAAGCTCAGGCAAAAAAAGACTGAGGGGATCATGAGGCAACATCCGAGAGGGAATTCCCATACATGCTCAGCACAGCAAAAGCTCTATAAGCTTAGAGAGGAGGTTCCATTTGATGCCATTGGATGACATCACCTATGTGCCATGGCTAATTCAGCCTTGCTTGTCAACAGAGAAACCTAGTAACAGAAGCCTTCAGGGCCACTAAATCAACAGGAGCCCACCAGAGTAGCATGAGAAACAAGAGAGCTTTCAGGGTCCCTTAAAAATCTTCTTTCCTGCTCCTGCCTCTTTCCTCCTTGCTTCTGTGACCTCTGGTGCACCACTGTTCCCTCAATCTGGACTGGAAAGAGAGGATCACTACTGCAGGAACAGCGCACTGCTTGCTCCATTCAGTATCTTGTGCAGATTTTCTCTTTAGTATTCAAAATGGCATGGTGTCTATAACATACTACGACCAGCAAAGAATGGTGCTGGACTAGGTTCTAAAAATGTAATATTTACACTTAAAATAACTAGAAAAAAATAGGCAAATTAATTTTTTTAATTAATGCTGAAAAGTATGTTGGCTTAAGGAACATTTATGGAAAATACATATTAGGCAGAAAGTGTTATCCCTTTAAGTTAGTCACTGCATGAATTTCTAACCATGAAAACTCAGTTGACTGAAGTTAGCAGTTCTAATCAACCAAGACTCTGAATACTGAATCTTAAACAGAAAGATACACCAAAAGGAAACTATACTATGTTATTAAAAAGCACCTACTAATTTTATAAAATTAGTTTATAAAAGGGTTTATAAAAAAAAATTTCAATCTAAAAACAAACAGGGAAAATTGTCTGTAGTCGTTTCATTGTACTGACACCACCCAAGAATACAAGAATACAAGAAGAAAGCTTGCTAACAGAGGAATCTGATTGGAGGTATGCTGCCTCCTACTCTCACTGTTTATTTAAAAGTTCTTCTAAACTAGGGATGTGCATTCGGTCCCTACGTATTGGCAATCCACAACGGATGTTACCATTTTCGTTGTATTCATGGGGAAGCGAAACGTATCGCGATTCCCCACGAATACACGAATCTTTGCCGAATTATTCGGAAGCCTAAATAAATCAATTTAAACAAATCTCCCACCCTCCTGACCCCGCCAAGACTTACCAAAACTCCCTGGTGGTCCAGTGGGGGGGTCCGGGAGCCATCCCCTGCACTCTCAGACCCTTGGTGCCGGTTTCATCATGGCGCCGATAGCCTTTGACCTACTATGTCACAGGGGCTACCGGTGCCATTGGTCAGCCCCTGTCACATGGCCTGTCACATGACACACACCCCCAGCTTGGGGGGGAGTCCTTCTGACCCCCACAAGACTTGCCAAAAGTCCAGCGGGGGTCCAGGAGCGGGGACAAAGGCGATCGGCGCCATTTTGAGTACTGGCATCCTCACAGCCGGAGTGCAAGAGGTCGCTCCCGGGAGAGGGGACAAAGGCGATCGGCGCCATTTTGAGTACTGGCATCCTGACAGCCGGAGTGCAAGAGGTCGCTCCCGGACCCCCACTGGACTTTTGGCAAGTCTTGTGGGGGTCAGAAGGACCCTCCCCCAAGCTGGCCAAAAGTCCCTGGGGGTCCAATGGGGGTCCCAGAGCGATCTCCTACCCTCGGGCCATCGGTGCCAGTAATCAAAATGGCGCCGATAGCCTTTGCCTATACTATGTCACAGGGGCTACCGGTGCCATTGGTCAGCCCCTGTCACATGGTAGGAGCACAAGATGGCGTCGATGGCCATGTGACAGGGGCTGACCAATGGCACCGGTAGCCCCTGTGACATAGTAGGTCAAAGGCTATCGGCGCCATGATGAAACCGGCACCGAGGATGTGAGAGTGCAGGGGATGGCTCCTGGACCTCCCGCTGGACCACCAGGGAGTTTTGGTAAGTCTTGGGGGGGTCAGGAGGATGGGGGGTTGTAGTTAATTTTAATTTTAGCTGGGACACAAATAGAAATCGCCGTATTAACGCAACAGGGCGCCATACGGCCGAATGCAACGTATCTGCTACCCGACGAATCCGAATCCCAAATGCAATGATTGGCGTCCCTCTGCACATCCCTATTCTAAACTGCCTTCCTAATCCCAAAGGATAGCCAAAGGTGGTATACAAATTGTAAAACTACATAAGCAGCAAATATACAAAACAAAATTAATTTAAAACCAGAAAATATTATATATAGACCATTTGCACATATATTTACACAAATATTGTGCAGCAATATTCTAAAAGGCTATTTCTGTGGGCAATGCATTATTTTACCTGCAGAAATGGCTTTGAAAATTCAGCCTAACGTGATTAAAATAAAAAGGCTCTGTTATTGTGCAGGACCTATAACAACATCAAAATCAAAGGGTCAGATTTAAATTTCAGCCAAATAAAAAGTAAAAATAGCCTGTAAGTCAGCTGTGAAAAAAGTATTGCAGATGCTTGTGCAAAACAGCACCGTAGGACTTGCCCAAAAGTACTATAAATAAAACTTTGAAAAAATCCTACAATGTTTTTATCCAAGTTTTGCTTGCATACTCTTTCTATGGAAATTTTCTTCCACAAGTTGAAGGAAAATAAAGCCTTGAACAGAAGATGTGCTATTTCAAACTGTGCCAGCAAACCGATCTAGAGGCACTTTTATTGTCCTATTTTTTGCATGAAACTTAAATCTGATCCGAAGTTGTGAAATCATGTATACTATCCTTCAAGCATCATTGATTCCTTAGCTGTAGTCCTAGCCAGGGTACAAGAACATGATGGTGTGGCTGGATGCAGCTCCTGCAGGCCAGAAGGTAAAACTGGTTAGGTGGAAAGGGGAGAAGAGGGAAGGAGAGGAATAGGCAGGGGAAGGAGGAGGAGGAGGAGGCTGGAAATGTAAGGAAGAAAGGGAGGGAAGGAGAGGAATAGGCAGGGAAAGGAGGAGGAGGCTGGAAATGTAAGGAAGAAAGGATAGAAAGAAGATGGAGAGAGGAAGAGTCTGAGAGAGGAAGTAAAGAAAAGAAACCAAACTAAAGCAAACCCCCTTCCTAAGAAAGGAGAAAAAGCAAAATAAGCAAAAAATTGCATGAACAAAGAAAATAAAAGCAAAAAAAAAAAAGGAGTAAATTATTTTAAAAAATATATTTCCTCTTGCTACTAAAAATGATGGTCAACACTTTTTATAAGTATTTTTCCATTCATCATAAATAACTCTGTACTTGAATGTAATCTGATTCTATAAATCAAATCAAATAAATAAATGAGAAATTACTACTTACCTGATAATTTCCTTTTCTCTAGTGAAGACAGGTTAATTCATGACCAGTGGGTTATGCACCTCTACCAGCAGATGGAAATGGAGCAAAGCTGACATCATGGTATATAAACCCAGCACTGACACCAGCCTGCCAGTATTCTCTGCAAAAGCCAACTGTGGACAAACTAACAACACTTGATTATAACTTTTAACAGACAACTACTCAAGTACTCAGTCAACGGGAAACACAGAGCTCAGACAAAGAGGGTTACATCACTAAACTAGGGACTAAAACTGACACCGGTTATCCCCAGACACGCAGCCACTCAGGAGGACCTTCAGAACCATAAACCGGCAGCCAAGGACAGGAAAGTGAATTACGGTAACCTGTCTTCACTAGAGAAAAGGAAATTATTAGGTAAGTAGTAATTTCTCATTTCTCAGCATTCAGACAGATCAATCCATGACCAGTGAGATGTATCAAAGCTACTCCTGAACAGGTCAGGAGGCCGCCCACGGTCCAATCAACACCACATGCACAGAGGCTGCATCCTCCCGGGCCTGAACATGCAGCAGTAATACCTGGAAAAAGTGTGTAAGGAGGAGCACATCGCAGCTCAGCAAATTTAAACGGGAGACAACAATCGAAGTTCCACCCATTACACTGCTTGAGCTCTATAGGAATGAACCCTAATTTGTTTAGGCAACTGCTACTAAGCAACCACATATGCGGCCATGATAACCTCCTTAACCCAAACGGGCTAATGTAGCGACTCACCCTGTTTACCTCCATCGTGGAGAACAAACAAGCAGTCCGTCTTCCTGAGAGGTTTAATAACCTCCAATATCACATCAGATGCCTCTTGACTCCCAAGGACTGCAACAGACAATAGTCATCCACATCTCTCTCCCTGTCCAGCATTGGCAGGGAAATTGATTGGTTCAAATGAAAATCCGAGGCCACTTTTGACAAACAAAAGAATGGAACAGTTCGAAGCTGGACCGCCTCCGGAGTCACCCGTGGGATCGGTCCAGGCAAGAAAGAGCCCTCAGCTCGGACCAGACGCACGGAACAATTTACCACCAGAAACACCGTCTTCAAGAATTTAACTTCAAAGGGAGGCTACGCAGTGGCCGAAAAGTGGAATTTGCCAAAATTCTAGAACCAGATTAAGGTTCCATGAGGGCACCGGCAACCACAAGGAAGGATGAAGAGCCTCACCCTCTACAAAACCTGGCCACATCTGGATGGGCTGACAAGTGTCTGCCCTTCACCTAATTCTTGAAAACAGACAAGAGCTGCCACCTGTACCTTCAGGAATTTAAGGGCCAAGCTCTTAAGTGACCCATCCTATAAGAATTAAAAAATGAGTGGGATCTTATCCGAACGAGGAAGCACGCCTCACACCAAGCCTCGAACACTCTCCAAACCAAACATAAGCTAAAGAGGAGAACTTTTGCGCTCGAAGCAAGATGGAATTCACAGCAGTGGAATATCCCATGCTTCAGCAACTGAGCTTTTTCAAAGTCCATACTGAAAGACAAAATCGAGACAGACCTACATGAAGAATAGGTTCCTGTCATAGCAGGTCCCTGTGGACTGGTAACTGGGAAGGAAAGTCCGCCAAGAGTCTCTGCAGATCTGCATACCACATCATCCTGGGCCAATCTGGAGCCACTAGAAGCACCAGCCCCATGTGTCCTTTGATCTTCCAAATTACTCTGCCCAACATGGGCCAGAGATGAAAGCATACCGAACCTTGTCTTCCAGCCACTCCTGCTCGAGAGCTTTGATGCCCAAGGACTTCAGATCTCCCCTGCAACTGAAAAAAGGAGAGGAATCTTCGCATCGT
This sequence comes from Rhinatrema bivittatum, assembly GCF_901001135.1. Lineage (NCBI taxonomy): Eukaryota > Metazoa > Chordata > Amphibia > Gymnophiona > Rhinatrematidae > Rhinatrema > Rhinatrema bivittatum. The sequence goes on along the minus strand of NC_042620.1, from coordinate 34,216,634 downwards.
GCAATGTTGCTAGCAAGTCTATAAAAGGTAGGCCCCAGTGACCCACTATGAGCTGGAACGCTTACTCCGACAATTCCCATTCTTCTGGATCCAGATTCTGTCTGCTGAAAAAAAATCGGCTCTTACATTATCTTTTTCCACAATGTGGGAGGCGGAGATTTCCTGAAGATGTACTTCCGCCCATTCAACGAGCTGGACTATTTCCTGCGACATTTACTGGCTTTTGGTGCCTTCCTGGTGAATGATTTAAGCCACTCTTGTCACAGTGTCTGACATTACTCAGAACGATTGATCCTCCCAGCAGTCAATGAACTGCAAGCATGCCAACCAAATGGCACATTCTTCCAAATGATTGATGCTCCAGAGAGAGACTCCTCTGCAGTCCAGCGCCCCTGCATCATCAACTCCTGACAGTGGGCCTCTCAACCCTGGAGGCTCACATCCGTCATGAGTACCAGTCAGTCTGGTGTTTGTAAGGAAACATCCTTCCTTAGATGATCCGCTTTCAACCACTACTGCATTTGGATGCTAATCTTCATTGGTAACTGAAGCCGCATCGAGAATTCCTGAGACTGTGGACTCCATTGTGTGCAAGCAGTGTGTGCCGAAGAGGACGCATATGCGTCCTTGCCTGTGGAACCACTTTTAGGATGACTACCATCAACCGAACAACTGCGGGTAAGACCATACTGCCAGGCGAATTGCTTCTGTCAATAGCCGCACTTGCACTGTCTGTTTCTGAATGCGGGCCTCCGGCAGGAACACCTTCCCCGGCTTCATGTCAAACCAATCACCAAGACACTCTAGCATCTGAGATGGCTGTAACTTGCTCTTAGCCAAGTTCACCATCCAACCTAGCTATTGCAGCAAGGAAAGCACCTTGTGCAAGGCCTTAAGACTCTCTCCATGCTCTTGGCCCAAATTATCTAAAGGTCTTGGTACGAGTGGACCAGAATACCACTCTGTCTCGACACTGCCACTACCACCAACAAGACCTTGGAGAAGGTCCTGGCAGCGGGGAGAAAACCAAAAGGTAGTGCTTGAAAACTGGTAATGTCACCCCAAAACAGCGAACTGTAGAAACCATTGATGCTCCAGCCGAATAGGATATGTAGATACACCTCTGACAAATCAGACATAAGAAACTCCCCCCAACTGTACTGGCAATATCACAGTGTAAGGTTTCCATGCATAAACGAGCCACTCGCAATGATTACTGACTCCCTTTAGGACCAGGATGGGGTGAAAGGAACCCTCTTTCTTGGGTATAATGAAACAAATGGAATCAAGGCCCACCAGCTATGGGGCTTCAACAATGTAACCTTCACTGGCAGCCTCTTTTCTGGAGACGCCATGAAGTCATCCAGAGGAACTCAGAACTCCAGAGCATAGCCGTCCCTTATCACCTCCAGAACCCACTGGTCTGACATGATCTTGACCCACCTCCAATAAGAGGAGACAGGCGAACCCCTATCTCCAGTTCTAGTAGGTGGGTCTGCATAAATTTATTGAGGGGGATGGGATGCATCGCCACCTGAGTCTTCACCCCGTGTGGGCTGCCTGGGCCAAAAGGATTGAGACCTACTCAGAGGTCAAGCCCTCTAAGAAGTCACTTCTCTATAGGGTCAAAAATGTCTGAACCCCTAGCACAGCACTCGTGTCGAAAAAGCGTGGCACCTGCTTTTAATCCTCTGGTATACGAGGAATCTGGGACTTACCCTACCTATTGGTCATTTACTCCAACTCACTCCCAGAACAACAGTGATCCTTTAAGGGCAATTTCATAAGATCAGACTTTTAAATTGTAGCAGCCAACCAAATCTCAGCCACAGCTGATGCCTGGCCGCTATCACCAAAGCCACCTCTCTGGCAAAGGAACAGACCAAGGTGCAGCCCGCATCTGCAAAAAAGGCAGCTGCCGGTCTCATCATTGCCCTGGTATTCAAACCAGTCTCATCGACTTCCTGAGAGAGAAGCAAACAAGCGAGAGCCACCAGGGAACAGCAAGAGACTAACTGCAATTCACTGCTACCGCCTCAAGCCTGCATAAGGATAGCCTCAATTCTCCTATCCTGCCCATCTTCCAATGCCACTCCCCCTTCTACAAGAAAGGTTCCAGGCAGTGCTGACAAGGTTAGAGGGAACACCCTGCTGTGATGCCCGAATATGGCAAGCAGTGCAAATTGCAAGGTGCTTAAGATTCTTTACTACTGGTGCCATGGATAAGACGTCCACTAGCAGCACGCTTAGAAACAAGCGCCTGGCAACTGTGTGTCTGTACAAGGCAAGCCCGGACAGGATGCCCAAAATTAGAACATCTAAGTATAGGTTGTCTATATTTGAGATAGGACGTCCCATAAGCGCATACTCTCTCATGGAAGAAGAGCTTAGGCACTAGGATCCGATGAATACTCGAACTACGGACGCCCAAAAATTTGGATACCCAATCCACACAGTCCAGACGGATGCCCAACCTGGACACACAGACGCGAACTGACGTCTGCCACTGTTTCACGGCAGGCTTGCGCAGGAGGCGGCATGCAAACCCTCTCGCGACCTACCACGCAGCATCTCAGAGCAGCATGAGAACAGGGCCCAGCCAAAATACTGCTCAACCCACCAAAACTGCCGCAACTCCCCAAACCCCTCACAGAGGCGGGAACAAATGTTGGATCAATGCGCCGAGGCTTGGAGACCAGACCAGAAGAGAGAGAGAAGAATCCTTAAAATTATCCCTCTCTCTTTTATGTATTTATTTATTTTTACACATCCCCTTACCTAAGCTCAGCCCGTCCCAGCCGAGTACAGAGGCAGTCTCCGGCTGTGGGGAAGAGGGCTAATGCCTTCACTGCCGTGCTTGGCTTCCTGCACCTGCTAGTCTCTCAGCTGATTCTCTCCTGGCAGCTAATTCCACACCAGAAAACTGGCTACCGGACTGAGGCACTCGACTGAGGGAGGGATCATGAGATATCACCTCAGAAGAACTCAACTGAGGGAGAGACCACAAGGTATCAGCTTAGGAGAAGCGGTACATGATTAATATCCTTCTTTTCTCCTCTGTCTTTTTTTTTAAACAATCCATCCCCAGTAGGAAGATGCACATCCACCATATGCTGGAGACGGAGAATACTGGTGGGCTGATGTCAGTGATGGGGTATATATACCGTGACATCAGCTTTGCTCCATATCCATCTGCTGGTAAAGGTGCATAAACCCACTGGTCGTGGATTAACCTGTCTGAATGCTGAGAAAGCCAGTTTTAAGAAGCCGTGAGAAAGATGACTATATGATCAGAGGAAAAGAAAACAAACGAAATGGAGAAGTTGAGAGGCATGCAGTAAGCAGAAACATGAAAATATGGCAGGAAAAAAAAGCAAGAAAGGGGAGAAATTTAGAAAGAACAGTTAAAAATTGTGAAAAATATATTAGGAAGAAGACAGGAGAGAAAGAAAAAGGAAAGAAATGTTGAAATAATACAAAAGGGAAGAAGAAAACAAGTAAGGCTGATGTAAAAAAAAAAAAATGAAAGGGAAGGTCAAAATCTTCTATAGTTATGCATTTTGTTACATTTGTGAAATTAATGGGAATCTGTTTTACTGCTCCACACAGCATTGGACCAGATGGGCTGATCAAGGTGTCTGACTTTATGAATAATCCAAGAGTGAGACTGGAATAAAGAACCAACAGCAGTACCTTACCAGCAATTTCAATCATGGAAGATGGAGTCATAAATGAGCTTCTGAATAATGTGCCTGACAAACTAGAACCTATGAAGCCTCTTTTACTACCTGTGTACACTAATAAACAATTTGGCACAGTAATTCAGCGTGCAGGTTCCACATGTGATGCTCTTACAAACTGTTAATACACTGTACTTTCTTATTATTGTTTGCAAGTTTTGTTTGTTTATTAATAGTAATTTCATGGACACTTTATGACTGCCTAGAAGAATTTTCACGCCTATAAATTATTTAAAGGGAAATTGCTTTTTACTGACTGTAATTGTATATGCTGGAGGTGGCAACAGCAGCACAACTATGCATCTGCTTTTCAAGATTTTCTGTTACATTTTATATGCGATATAACTGACAAAAAAAAGACATAGCTGGTGTGTGTGTTTACTAGAGATGTTATACATTGTTTTACTTCTGTAATAATCCCACAAAAACTGCATCATTTCACTTAACATTTTATTGTTGTCTCTCTCTGAACTATATTTGCATGTTCACAGGAAGTAACATCAAGTTTCTCCCCACCTCTACCCCTCCCCTCCCATTTTAATGAAGGTTACCATTGACTGATTTTTCAGGCAAAAGCTGATCTGAGGCAAGCATGCTTGTACACGAACATTTTAAGAAAATAAACACAAATATTGAATATTCTAACAGTGTTAATGGTTACCAAAAATCAATAATTAACAAGGCAGCCTTTAAGGAAAAATTGGGGACCAACTTGATGGCTCAATGGAAGCACAGCACTGCCAAGCAGCAGATTCAGAGAAAGAGAAAAACCAACAGACTGTGGGGAGTGGGTAATGTGTGTGTTGGATGGGGCCCGCCCCTGTCATCGTTCAGAGTGAGGTTTGGCAGAAGTTAGAGATAACACAGTAACATAGTAATGACAGCAGATAAAGACCAAATGCTCCAGTCTGCCCAGCAGATTTCTTATGATAGAAACTGCCACTCCAGGCAGGTTACCCCCATGCTTCTGTTAAGGGTAGTAACTGCTGATCAGTGCATATTAACCCCATGCAAAAATGTTACACTTAAAGTTAATATAGGTTACCCCCTTTTTTCATTTCCAACTTCTAGCCTCTAGAGATCCACAGTGTTTATCCAATGCCCTTTTGAATGTATTTATTCTCATTTTCATCATCTCTTCCAGGAGGGCATTCCAGGCATCCACCACCCTCCTTTGAAGAAATATCCTCTCTGTGAATAAATATTTTCTGTTGTTGGTTCCGAATTGTCCTCCCTGGAGTTTCATATCGTGACTCCTAGTTGTACAGTTTCCATTCCCATGGAAAAGGTTTGATGCTTGTGCATCATTAATATCTTTCAGGTATCTGAAGGTCTGTATCATATTCTCCCCTGCACCTCCTCTTCTCAAGGTTATACATATTTAGATCCTTCAGCCTCTCCTCATAAATCTTCTGATTATAGACCCCACACCATTTTGGTTACCTGCCTCTGGACCGCCTCTATCCTGACTCTGTCCTTTTTGATACATGGTCTCCAGAACTGAACACAGTACTCCAGGTGAGGCTTCATCAAGGACCTGTTCAAGGGCATTGCCACCTCCTTTTTCTAGCTGGTTATTCCTCACTCTATGCAGCCCAGCATCCATCTGGCTTTATTTTTTTTGTATTTATTTATTTATTTTTATATACTGACATTTGATCTGAGATATCACATCAGTTTACATTCAGGTACTGTAGGTATTTCCCTATCCTGTTTGTACCTGAGGCAATGGAGGGTAAAGTGACTTGCCCAAGGTCACAAGGAGCGATAGTGGGACTCGAACCCTGGTTCGTAGCCCACTGCTCTAACCACTAGGCTATTCCTCTTCCCTCTCCACTGCTCTAACCACTAGGCTATTCCTCCTCCCTCTTTAGTTACTTGCCTCTTTAGTTACTGCCTTGTCACATTGCTTTGCTGCCTTCAGATCTCCAGACACCATCACGCCGAGGTCTGTCACCCAGTCCATGCACGTCAGATTTTGCCCCCCATTACATACAACTCCTTTGGATTATTGCATGAGTCTGCACTTCTTGGCATTAAATCCCAAGTGCTAAATCTTCAGTCACTCTTCAAGCTTTCTTAAATCACTTTTCATTTTCTCTGTTTTGTTGCTGATCTTAGTATCATCCTCAAAGAGATAAACTTTTCCTTCTAATCCCGCCGCAATGTCGCTAACAAAGATATTGAACAGAACCAATCCTTCAGGCACTCCACTTAACACTGTTCTCTTTCCAGAGTAGGTTCCATTTACCATTAGATGATGTCTCCTTCAGTCAACCACTCCACCAACTTGGCATCCACTCCCAAGCTTCTCATTTTATTCATGAGCCTCCTGTGCATGACCATATCAAAAGCTTTGCTGCAATACAGCAGGCAAAGGCAGGTAATAGTGTGCTCTTAGCAACTTGACCTAATATTCACTACTCCTTAGGTAATTCAGCTCAACTGTGCAAATCAGAACTTGCACAGAATTCCCCTCCTGTGCAGAATTTGAGGCAGGGTCCAGGAGGCAATAACAGATTCACCAGCCCACGTGGGCCAGAAAAAGGCAGCTGCATTGCCAGCCCATGCAGGCTGGAAGGAGGTGGCAACACTGGCCCACATAGGCTGGAGGAAGAGCCCTTTTTTTTTATTTGCAATTTGTATTGCTGTTATTAACAGATATAAACAGTATTATTAATATACATAGAGGCAAACAGCATATTACAAATAAAGTATGAAAACATACATAGTGTCGTCCCCCCATCATGCTATAGGAAAAAGTAATAGTACTAACCAGTCTGTTGAAACATCATAGAAGCTGGTTCTTATGTAGAATCAGTGAAGGAGTTGATAGCCAAACAATTCAGGATTGAGAGATGAAGGTCAATCTTCTCCAGAGGCTGTAAGGGTCCCAGACTAAATGAAACTTTGAAAGACGATGATATTTCAGTGCAGTTAGTCGGTAAAGAGTGCACGTTCTGTCCAATCATCGCAGTATGTCATCTGAAGTGGGTGGATGGGGCCGCTTCCAATGGAGCGCAATCTCTATCCTAGTGGCAGTGCAGACCTGTTGTATGAAAGTTTGTGTATTTGGTGGTAAATTATCATTGAATATAAAGAGGAGTGCCTGGTCTTTAGAAATGACATGATGAATATTAAGTATTTCCGATATCACCTCTGAGATGTATGTCCACACTGGCTGACACTTCAGATGACATACTACTTTTTCCTATAGCATGATGTTTGCCTCTATGTATATTAATAATACTGTTTATATCTGTTAATGATCAACAGCAATAAAAATTGCAAATAAAAAAAAAAAATTCTCCCAAGAGTCATTCACATGCTAAGTAGAATACATAAGCAGTCTCATGGTGTGAACAGTCATCAGTACTACCAGTGGGACCAGAACCCAATTCTCAAAGAAATGGGTGAAGGGGATAACAAAAGTCAGCTGAATAAGGCACAAAAGAAGTCCAAGAAGAGCAGTAACCTGAAGGAGAGAAGCTGGAAAGCTATGAGCACAAATGCTCATAGTCTGGGCAATAAAACCCCAGACCTGCAGACTCTAATGGTGGAAGCGGATCTGGATATCGTTGTCGTTACAGAAACATGGTTTACAAAGTCACATGACTGGGATATTGCCATCCCTGGCTATAACTTATTAAGGAAGAATAGAGAGGACAGGAAAGGGGGAGGAGTAGCGCTTTATGTCAGAAGCAATATCCAGGCAATTGAAATGCAGGGGATGTGGTGTAGGAAAGAAACATTATGCCCTAAAAAAAGATGATGATGCTTTCATTTACACCAGTGTGGTCTACAGGCCTCCTATTCAGATAGAAGAGCTGGACAGAGATCTGATCAAAGGCATCAAAAAGATGGGAAATAAGGGAGACGTGTTTGTTAGAGATTTTAATTTGCTGGATGTAGACTGGAGTATCCCTTCTGCGGAATCTACGAGAAGTAGAGAGATAGTGGATGCCCTCTCCAAGGGGCTATGCTCAAACAAATGGTAATGGTTCCCACAAGGGATGGTATAATCCTGGATCTAGTGCTCACAAATGGGGATAACGTCTATAATATCCGGACAGATGTTCACTTGAGTACAAGTGATCATCAGATGGTACGGTCTGATATTGCGAATAAGATACAAAGAAGTCACACTAAGACCCGATTTTTGAATTTCAAATATACAGACTTTGACAAAATGGGGATGTACCTGGAAGAAGAACTAGAAGACTGGAAGAAAATGGGTGAGGTGGAACAACAGTGGGCTAAACTAAAAGGAGCTATTACAAAAGCAACAAATCTATATGTTACAAAAGTTCAAGAAAAAATAAACCAATTTGGTTCTCAAAGGAGGTGGCTGCAAAAATAAAGGCAAAAGTTCAGGAAGTTTAAAGGATCCCAAAAAGAGGAACACAGGAATCAATACTTGGTAAAAATAAGGGAGACTGGGGGCGCGCTGACGTCATCAGCGGGAATGGTCGCATAGCTAGTGAGCTCCCGGCACCGTTCCGTGTTATTGGCTCGAACCTCGCTAATTTAAGCTGAAAACTCATCTCCCATTCATCTATTGAATGCGCTTCACCTCTGGATGGCCCAAACGAGGAAATCTTATGATCTCACGCGGTATTCCTACACTAAATTGGGGCCAGAGAACAGTGAGCATATGGCGGATCAGAGCACAGGCACGGCCCACACACCCAACGCTGATCACCCTACCCTGGCAGCAATTTCTGAGTTACCGTCACGCTCGGAAATGAGAGATTGGTTCATTGAATTACGCTCTTACATGAAGCAACATAAAGCTGATCTCCTGCAATCTATGTCAGAGATCCGGGAAGATCTGGCCGCGTTGGGGAATAGAGTAGATGAAATGGAAACCCGCGTGGCGAGACAAGACGATGCGATGCACAAAATGGCCGACGAGCTGAGGCTCAGTACAGCAGAGCAGGTATTACTGGCTGACAAGATTGAAGACCTAGAGAACAGGTCCCGCCGCAACAATCTGCGCATTAGAGGAGTACCTGAAACCCCTGAATACACAGATTGTGAAGAAGTAGCATCGAAAGTGTTTCAGCATTTGATGAAGGCGGAGTCTGTGGAGGGGGAAGAGGATACGAACGTTAGCCCTTTCTTTCACATTGAACGGGCGCACCAGACACTGGGACCGCGAGTAACAGAAAAACCGAGGGACATTCTTGTTTGTCTGCAAGCATATAAAGAAAAATCGAAACTATACATGCAGTCAAGGAAGCAGCGAGAATGGATTTGGGAAGGTCATAAACTTTATATATTCAATGATCTCGCAGCTTCCACTCTTCGTAAACGTTTTGACCTGCGGCCTATTACCACAACACTGCGAGACCGCAATATTCGCTATAAGTGGACATTTCCATTTGGCTTGCAGTTTGAGGTGAAGGGGAATACTTATCGAGTCCCAAATCTGGAGGAAGCAAAGGAGGTATTCACTAAGATCCAGCTCCCGCTACCCTCTACCGTTCCGAGCTCCGACTCCAGGATGCCTACTGCACAAATGACTCCACGCTGGCAGAGATTTGGCAACAAGCGACGCTTGGAGAGACAGCGACGGACTCCCCCGGGGGTGCCTTCTGATTTGACCACTGGGCCACCAGGGCGCTGAGTGCTACGCATTCCTTCTATGCTGGACATTTTTTCTTTTTTTTTTTTCTCTAGTCCTGGATGACGGCCCTCATGGTGAGGTGGGCCTAGAAAAACTTTCCTGCTCCATTGAACTCTGACATGAGAGATGTTTATAATGTTGTGTTAAAGAGGTTCGCGACCGTGAACTGGCTGTGAACTTTTTGCTATAAGCCGGGTGTGCAACCTACTTGCTGGCCGCTAAGACCCCCCAGGCAAGGTGGTATCCCAATGGAGGATACATATGGTAATGTGAGGGGGGAGGAATAATATCCATGAGCTCAGGGAGGACTTGTTGTTGTTTTGCTTTAGGGTGTGGTTCTAGGAACAGAGGCATTGGTCATGTGAAGCAGAGTGGTTATTTTCTGCAAGTTACATTTAACCTATGGCTTTAAAACTCTGGTCCCTCAATGTGAAGGGACTAAATACCCCCATGAAACGCCAGTTGCTGCAATGTGACCTACATCGTCAGCATATAGACTTAGCACTCCTCCAGGAAATGCATACTCGTAAACACCACGAACATTTGTTACAATTCCCAGGGTAACCTAATTGTTATTTTGCAGCTAACGTTATTTTGCAGCTGTCATGGCCTTCCTAATGGCCATGACAGCCTTGGGTTTCAAACAACAAATTAACGAACCTACCCACAAAGCGGGTCATACCTTGGACCTTATCTTTACCAACATCGGTATTGACCTCCCAAAACATCCGGAATGCAACTAAGTTCCATGGTCAGATCATTCAATAATCTCCGCTACGTTCTCGGTGTCAAAACCGACCTATAATCACCCCCACCCCCTCCACCTCAATCATTCCTATACAGAAAAACATGCCCCTCTGAGCAACTCGCAAAGTTCCTAGCCCCAGATCTATCCTGCATCGACACCACCACTCCCAACGCAGCCATACTATCCTGGTCTAAAATAACTGAATCTATAGCAAACACACTATGTCCTCTAACAACAAAACATCTTAAACACAATGCAACAAAGAGTCAACCTTGGTTCAATGAGGAACTACGAAAACTTAAACAGACTCTACGACAGAAGGAAAAAAAATGGAGAAAATCCCCGTCACCTGCATCACTAGCTGAATACAAACGCACCCTCCACCTCTACAAAAACAACACACTGAAAACCAAAAGGGACTACTACTCCAGTAAGATCCACCACCTCATCTTTGACTCGAAAGCTTTGTTCAACTACGTATCCAATCTCACAAAAACTTTGGCTCCAGACATCCCTATGGACATAGCACAGACTAAAGCAGACGAACTGGCTCACTACTTCAATAGAAAAATCTCTGACCTGCTTAAACAGTTGACACCAAACCCTAATCCATCATTCAATTCATCATATCTTCACCCAAACAAAAACACTACGCTCAACTACTTCGATCCCATCTCTACTGCTGACATACAAAAGGCTCTGAAGAAAATGAAACCATCATCTCACCCATTCGACCAAATCCCCACAAAATCCTCCTACTAATCCTGGACACTATTTCCAAAACCCTAGCTGACATAATTAATTGCTCCCTAGCCCAGGGTATCTACCCAGATGACCTCAAACTGGCATCGATCAAACCACTACTCAAAAAACCAAACCTTAACACCAATGATCCCGTTAATTTCCGCCCCATCTCCAACCTCCCGTTCATAGCAAAAGTCATGGAGAAACTAGTAAACACACAACTATCCAATTACCTTGAGGATCACCAAATACTATCCCCTAACCAATTTGGATTTCGCAGAGCAGCAAGCACGGAAACGCTTCTACTCTCCCTCACAGACTTCCTCCTAACTGGCATAGACAAAGGACACGCCTACCTGCTAATTCTACTTGACTTTTCAGCGGCATTCGATACGGTCAACCACCACATTCTACTAAACCAATTGGCAAACATCGGAGTTCAAGGCACAGCACAGAACTGGTTCAAAACCTTTCTGAAGAACAGAGGATATAAGGTTAAAATCCATAACAAAGAATCTCAGTACCATCCATCTTCATTAGGGGTTCCACAGGGCTCTTCTCTTTCTCCCACCCTTTTCAATATATACTTGCTCCCACTCTGCCACCTCCTCACCAAACTAAACTTGAAGCACTTCCTATTCGCAGACGACGTACAGATCGTAATTCCCATAAAAAAATCCATTATAAACACATTAGAATTCTGGAACAACTGCCTGACTGAGATCAAACTCCTCCTTAACAGTCTTAACCTTATTCTAAATGCCTCAAAAACAGAATTCCTCATTATAGCACCCGAAAACAACAACATCACCACAAACATACCAGCCAACCTGCAAACCTCGCACGTAAGAGACCTAGGAGCAATCATCGATAACCGCCTAAACCTTAAATCATTCATAAACCAAACAACCAAGGACTGTTTTCACAAGTTATTCATCCTTAAAAGAATCAGACCACTGTTCCACTCACAAGACTTCAGAACAATTCTACAAGCAATAATCTTCTCAAAGCTGGATTATTGTAATTCTATTCTACTAGGTCTCCCTGCCTCACATACAAAACCTCTACAGATGGTGCAGAACACAGCCGCCAGAATTCTGACCAACTCCAGGAAATTCGACCACATCACCCCCATCTTGAAAACCCTTCATTGGCTTCCCATCCACTACAGAATTATGTATAAATCTATTACCACCATTTTCAAAGTCATACATCAACTCGCACCACTAAATCTACAAATACCCCTCAAGAAACACACCTCTGTCAGACCAACTAGAGAACACTACAAAGAATCACTTCATGTTCCAAAAGCCAAAACATTCCAACACAAATCTTTCGAAGACAGAGCTCTATCCACAGCAGGACCGCGCCTATGGAACTCCATCCCTTCAGAGCTTCGCCAGGAACCATGCCTACCAACTTTTAGGAAAAGACTAAAAACCTGGCTTTTCAAAAAAGCCTACCAGAGTTCAGATTGATCCAGGTTCCATTTCAACCACTAATTGATCCAGGTTCCATTTCAACCTTCTTCCCTTTATCCTAGTGTAAACCCCACCTTCTCCCCTTATCCTAGTGTAAACCCCACCACCCCAATATTCCACCACTTCCTTGACTTCATTTAGCCCTCGACTTCCACTAAACACAGATCCAATATTGCATACTATGTAAATACTCACTGTAAATGCGTTTTACTATGTAAATATTCCTGTCCCTATTCTCTTTTTTCGTCCTATCCCAGTTACTAACTTCCTTGTTCATTGTAACTATCACTTTCTGCACCAGTTCAATACCTCTAGTTCTATGTTCAATGCACGACTTGTTAAATGTAAACCGACTTGATGCAACCTCTGGTCGTGAAAGCCGGTATAGAAAATAATAAAATAAATAAATAAATAAATAAATAGTACCAAAACGTCTAGATATGCAGGTGTGGGTATACTCATAGCTCAACACGTAACCTTTGAATATAAATCCCATGTTGCTGACCCTCAGGGGCGCTATTTACTTTTTAAATTACTTATGGACAGACAATTATATACGATTATTAACGTCTATGCGCCCAACACAGACCAAGGCTCCTTTTTCCAGTCACTAGCAGAGGTGCTTTCTTCCTTTGCAGAAGGCCTGCCGTAATGGGGAAGGGATCATAATGTAGTACGTAATCCCAGGGTGGACTCTTCTAATTATAGAAATACGGGAGGTTGGAAAGCTACGTCAGCATTAACTAATGCATGACTGGAGCCTTACTGATATTTGGAGGCAGAGGAATCCTATGTCCAGATCATATACATTCTATTCTAATCCTCATAATACATACTCCAGGATTGACTTTATATTAGTTGATAAAGGGGCACAAAATCAAGTATTAGCAACAGGTATAGGGGATATAACGTGGTCTGACCACGCACCAGTTTGGATTGCTATTCTTATGGCCAACCCTGATATAGGCATACGTTTTTGGAAGCTGAGGGATGAATTGCTGCGGGACCCTGATCACAGCAAAATTTTATTAGACCATTTAAGAGAATACTTCACATTGAATAAGGGGTCGGTTCAGGCAGCAAGTACTTTATGGGAGGGCTCCAAGGTGGTCATGAGAGGACACCTTATAGCACTCTCTTCAGCCTTACGGAAACAAAGAGAATTAAGGCAGACTGAGTTACTTTGTGATATCACTTCTTTAACTCAGAAACACTCTAGAAATCCTGACCACGCTACCCTCACAAGATTACGGGCGGCTCGCTCTGAATTAAATATGCTGGATTCAGAACAGATAGCCCACGCTTTGAATAGAGCCAAACAACGCTATTTTGAAGGTTATAACAGAGCAGGCAGGCACTTAGCGAGGCTACTGAAGCAACGCTCATATCAGTCCAATATAGCTAAGGTTAAGGTAGACATGGTCAGATGTTAACCACCACCCAAGAAATTCGGGATTGTTTTACTAATTTTTATACTCTCTTGTATGGTGGAGACTCCTCTATCACTCCTGCCCACGTCGATCAGTACTTACAGTCTCTGGTATTGCCCACTCTCACTAAATCCCAAAGCTACTTAGATAGCCCCATACATGCTATTGAGGTACAGACTGCTATTAAAGACCTTAAAGCTGGCAAGTCCCCGGGCCTAGACGGTTTTTCGGGGCGATACTATAAAATATTTTGCACTCATTTGGTGGGACCCTTGACAGACTTCTTCAATGGCCTTTGTGATGGGGAGTCTCTGCCCTTGCATTCAAACGTGGCTGGTATAACAGTCTTGCCAAAGCCTGGGAGGGATCCCACACAATGCGGGTCTTACCGACCTATTTCATTGATTAATGTAGATTTAAAAATATTGGTTAAGGTATTGGCAGCCAGACTTAATTCCTTCCTCCCTCAACTAGTGCACAGTGACCAGGTTGGGTTTATACCACATAGGATGGCGGCCGACAATGTTCGGAAAGTTACGGATGCTTTCTGGTGGTCTACAACGACAAAGGTGCCCTTGGTGTTAATGGCCATAGACGCTGAGAAGGCTTTCGACCTTGTTCACTGGGACTTCCTATTTGCCACGCTAGAGAAAATGTCTTTTGGCCCTCGATTTCTACGATGGATTCAATGTCTCTATCAGGACCTGGGAGCGCGGATTAAGGTTAATGGGAGGTATGGCGAACTTTTCCCAGTAAAACGAGGGACTAGACAAGGATGCCCCTTGTCCCCCCTCCTTTTTGCTTTATTTTTGGAGCCACTGGCCACCCGGGTGCGAACATCTGCCTCTATCACGGGAATTCCAATGGAACCATATCCCATGAAGATCTCTCTATTTGCTGATGATATCCTCTTGACCCTCACGAACCCCTTGACCTCTATTAGAGAAGTCACTGAAGAGCTTCAAGCTTTTAGTGCAGTCTCTGGGTTTAAAGTAAATATGGATAAAACAGAGATATTGAATGTCACTACATCTTCAGAAGTCATGAGGGAATTGGCGAAAAGATATTCCTTTAGGATTACTCATAAGGTGTTAAAACATTTGGGGGTCCATATCGGAGCTGATGTAAATGAGCTATTTAGACTCAACTACATACCACTGTTGCAAAATATTAAAAAAGATCTTTAAAAATGGGATAGGGAGCAGTATTCCTGGTTAGGCAGAGTGGCTATAGTAAAAATGAACATTTTACCCTGTTTTTTATATTTTTTCATACCATTCCCATTTTCATTTCCACCACTATCCTGCGCTCATGGCAGAAAATTCTATTTGATTTTATTTGGCGTAAGTGACCACCTAGGTTATCCCGACGATTATTGTTTCAACCACGGGAACGGAGAGGACTAGGCGTCCCCAATTTGGAATGGTTTATGTGGCTGCATAATTGAAAGCAATTCCTGATATGCACGGACAGGGCTTCCCTAAACAGTGGGTCACTTTTGAGAAAAGGGTTTTTGGGGGTATGCCCTTGACTGACCTAATATGGCAACCGCAGCAAACATGGATACGGAATGGGACGAGGACACTAGCCTTAGACACTACATTAAGACTTTGGGACAAATGGAAGGTGAAACTAGCAGGGGATCGAGGATATTACTATTCCACAGGTCTTTATTATCATTTGCAATTCCCAGCGGGACATCAACACAAGAGTGTTCCAAACATGGAGAGTGAAAGGTATCCGCCGAATTGAACATTTACTCAAGGGTGGGGCCTTAATGTCTTGGCAGGAAATACAAACTCTCTACAAACTGTCTCCCACGGACTTCCTAGCGGGGAATCAAGTTTTACACTTTCTTTGTACCCCACAGATATTATCTTCTCTACAACAGGGCAAATCTACATTTGAAAATTTTTGTGTGGCTATTGACAAAACTCGTGGAATGATCTCCAAAATTTATGCACTCCTGGCTGACCAGTCGGATGACTCTTTCCCCCATATGCGCCACTGGGAAGAAGACTTGGGCATACCCTTGACCAAAAAAGACTGGTCGCATATATACTTACAAGCCCGTAAGCGTTCAGTATCCGCCTCTTTTCAGGAGAACTGCTATAAAATGATCACACGTTGGTACCTCACACCTCAAACACTGCAACGCAGATACCCACAACTTGATGCTTCTTGTTGGAGAGAGTGCGGCCAACAAGGTACCTTTTTTCATGTATGGTGGCCTTGCCCTAAAGTTCAGATTTTATGGACTGCAGTAGCACACTGGCTGGAGAACCTTTTAGGAACGCCCAACACTTTGGATGCAGGCTTCATGCTCCTGCATCACCCACCACCAACATTGGGTAAGACGCAAATACTCTTTTGTCAACAAGTCTTTATTGCAACTCGCTTGGCCATTGCAAGCTCATGGAAACAAACAGGGGTGCCAACTCTGAAGATGGTACAACACAGAGTCCACTTTTCTTGCAAAATGGCTGCTATTACAGCGGAACTTCATGCGACTACATCCAAATTTCGAGATGTGTGGGCACCTTACCTGCAATGGGAAAAACAACAGGCGATGTAGGCATTGATCTTCAGTTTATGTACTTCACTTGCAGCTTATGTTTCTCTGTTTGCATTGATTTATATGAATACCTCTCTGTGTAATGTGATACTTGTTTCCTGGTGCCTTATCTTTTACAGACCTTGTTTCTTGGTTCTAATGTCTCAAGAGCTCATAGATATGGGAGGGGGGAAGAAAGGGGAGGGATTTTTTCATGGGAATCTCGTATTGCTTTCTGTTTTTGTAGCAATTGTTGTTAACTTTTATGGAATTTAAAAAAAACTATCAGTTAAAAAAAAAAGTAAGGGAGACGAAGAAAGAAATCAGAAAAACAAAAGGTCAAGCGGAAAAAAGGATTGCCCAAGAGATAAAGCGAGGTAACAAAACATTTTTCAGATATATAAGAGAAATAAGGAAAGCCCGAAGTGGTATAGTGAAATTGAAAAGTGACAAGGAGCAATGTGCAGAGAAAGGCAAGGAAATGGCAGAAACATTAAACAAATTCTTCATTTCTGTGTTCAATAAAGAAGACCCTGAAGAAGGACCACTGCTGATTGACAAGACTGTGGAAGAGAATGGGCTAGACACAACTCCTTTTACAGAAATGTATGGGAAGAGCTAGGAAAACTGAATGAGGATAAGTCCATAGGGTCGGATGAGGTACATCCCAGGATACTACGAGAACTCAGATGTCCTGACAGGTCCGCTAAATGACCTATTCAATAGATCCCTGGAAATGAGAATGGTGCCACGAGATAGGAGAAGAACAGTTGTGGACTCGCTTCATAAGAGTGATAGCAGAGAGGAGGCAGGAAACTACAGGCCGATTAGCCTCAACTCGGTGGTGGGAAACTTAATGGAGATGCTGCTGAAAGAAAGAATACTGAACTATCTACAATCTGGTAAGTTGCTGGACTCGAGGCAGCATGGATTCACCAGGGGAAGGTCTTGTCAGACAAATCTGATTGCATTTTTTGTTTGAGTGACTAGAGAATCGGATCAAGAAAGAGCGCTCGATGTCATCTATATGGATTTCAGCAAAGTTTCTGATACTATTCCACAAAGGAGGCTTGTGAACAAAATGGGAAACTTTGGAGTGAGTGCCAAGGTGGTGGAGTGGATTACAAACTGCTTGACAGATAGGAGACAGCATGTAATGGTAAATGGAACCTACTCTGAAGAGAGAGCCGTGTTGAGTGGAGCGCCACAGGGATCATTTTTGGGACTGGTCCTGTTCAATATCTTTGTGAGCGACATTGCGGAAGGGATAGAAGGTAAAGTTTCTCTATTTGCAGATGATACCAAAATCTGCAATAGAGTGGAGACATCTGAAGAAGTAGAAAGAATGAAAAGGGATTTACAAAGGTTTGAAGAGTGGCTGAAGATTTGGCAGCTGGGATTCAATATAGAACATACAGTAGGGAAAACAAATATAATTTCAGTGGCAAGAAGTTGTTTGTCTGGTGCTATAAATATTGGGTTATAACTACAAAGTTGCCTTCAGTTAAACCTCTGTTAACAGCACCAAATTAATAATTTTATTAATCCTCTTTAAATGGAATTATTTTTTACTTTTACTATTTTTTTAATGTTGATAAAAATTCTTAACATCCAAATATCCTAGTTGTAATCTACATCTAGTGCAGCCCTTGTCAGCAAATGAAATTTTGTAAGTCTGCTAAAGACGCACTAAAGTGCTTTTTAGTTTTGTTTTTTTTTAAAGGTTCAAGACGACAGTGCTGCCCAGGTCACAAGAGCCCGAGATAGTCCAATGATAATTGCTATAGTTCTTACATCCTAACAGCACCAATGTGCTTCTATAAACCTGATCAAAATAGCGATGTTGCTGGGGATATCATATTTGAAAAAGACCCAAATTAATCCTGTTGTTCAGGTGATTGTATCCAGAATAGCCCCTGAGCTATCTACTAAAATTATATTTGTTTCCCTACTGTGTGTGGTCTATATATTATCTGTAGGGATTGATGCAGAGGCTTTTTGTATATTGATACCTGGGAATCAGTGCCAAGAAGTACAGAGTCATGCATCTGGGATGCGGTAATCCAAAACAGTGGTATGAGATGGGGGAGGGGGGGGGGGGGGGGGGGGGGGGGGGAGGAGGCTAATGTGCACAGACCAAGAGCAGGATCCTGGGGTGATAGTTTCTGGCAATCTGAAGATGGTAATGCAATATGACAAGGCAATAGCTAAAACCAGAAGACGAGAGAGGAATAACCAGTAAGAAAATGGAGGTGGCGATGCCCTTGTACTGGTCCTTGGTGAGGCCTCACCTGGAGTAGTGTGTTCAGTTCTGGAGCCCTTATCTCAAAAGGGATAGAGACAAGATGGAGGTGGTCCAGAGAAGGGCTACCAAATGCTGTGGGGTCAGTATCAGAAAACCTATGAGGAGAGACTGAAGGATATGAATATGTATACCCTGGAAGAGAGGAGGGGCAGGGGTGATA
Organism: Rhinatrema bivittatum; assembly: GCF_901001135.1. Lineage (NCBI taxonomy): Eukaryota > Metazoa > Chordata > Amphibia > Gymnophiona > Rhinatrematidae > Rhinatrema > Rhinatrema bivittatum. The sequence continues at coordinate 34,197,843 of NC_042620.1, read as the reverse complement.
TGATACAGACAGGAAATGCGTTTTTTACCTGCTAATTTTCATTCCTATAATACAGCAGATCATTCCAGACCAGTGGGTTGTATATCCCTACCAGCAGATGGAGTCAGAGAACAAAATCCGCTACATAAGAGAGTGTCACCTGCAGTCCTTCAGTATCGGCCTGTACCCAAGCCCCTGAAACTAAACTTCAACCAAGGGCGACCTGGCCCCACACGTTGGATCTAGGGATGTGAATCAGATGCCGGAATCTGTTCCGGTTTCAGTATCGTGGACCTGCAGGAAATTCCATTTCCCGCGGTCTAGACTTTTTTTTTCGGCTGTCCCAAGCCAAAAACAAAAACCCACCCTGACCCTTTAAATCTAATTATTTACAATCCCCCGCATCATTTTTTGAGATGGTACCGGCCGTCCATTGTTTGGGTAATTACCAGGTTCTTATGGCCTGGTTTTGGCCTCTGTTGGAAACAGGATGCTGGGCTTGATGGACCCTTGGTCTGACCCAGCATGGCAATTTATGTTCTACCATGTGACAGGGGCTGGCCAATGGCACCAATAGCCCCTGTCACATGGTAAGGGCAAAGGGCCATCGGCGCCATTTTGATTAGTGGCAGCCGACAGCCTGAGAGCGGGAGATAGCTCCCGGGACCCCCGCTGGACCACCAGATACTTTAGGAAAGTTTTTGGGGGGGGGGTCGGGAGGGTGGGGGATTGTAAATAATTAGATCTAAAGGGTCAGGGTGGGTTTGGGGTTTTTTTTTCCTGTGTGCCCTTTCTCTCCCCCCCCCCCCCCCAACGATAAGAAAACCACACAAAACTTTTGTGGGGTTTTCCTATCATGACGGCTTAGAAAATATCGTATGATATTTTCATCCGTCAAAAAAACGAATCACATCTCTAGTTGGATCCCTCACAACTAACCAGAAACATAGAAATGATGGCAGAAAAAGACCAAACGGCCCATCCAGTCTGCCCAGCAAGCTCCCACATTTATTTTCCCATACTTATTTGTTTCACCAGCCACCAAGCTCAGGGCCATTGTTGGTAACTGTTTGATGCAAATTTCCTGCCATCCCCTTCCATTGATGCAGAGAGTAATGTTGGATTTTCATCAAAGGTGAGCATAAGGCTTAATGGTTAAGGGTAGTAACCGCCGCATCAAGCAAGTTACCCCGATGCTTATTTATCCAGACTGCACAGATCAATGCCTTGTTGGATGTTGTCTGAATGTAAATCCTCTTTTCCACATTTATCCCTGTCGTTTAAGCAGAGAACAACGCTGTGTATGCATTCAAAGTGATGTATCAGGCTTAACTGGTTTAGGGTAGTAACCGCCATAATAAGCAAGCTACCCCCATGCTTGTTTACCCAGATTGTGAAGTTCAGTCCTTGTTGGTTGTTGTCTGAATGCAAATCCTCTTTTCCACATTTCCCCCTGCCATTGAAGCAGAGAGCAAAGTTGGAGTTGCATTAACTGAGCGAAGGCTTATTGAGTAAGGGTAGTAATCACCAGGTAGTAGCCTCCATTCCAGTAAGCCACCCCCATGGCTCTTCTCTTCATTCCCATCCTCTAGCTTTTATGGATCCACAGTGTTTATCCCATACCCCTTTGAAATCCTTCACAGTTTTAGTCTTCACCACTTCCTCCGGAAGGGCATTCCAGGCATCCACCATCCTCTCCGTGAAGAAATACTTCCTGACATTGGTTCTGAGTCTTCCTCCCTGGAGTTTCAAATCGTGACCCCTAGTTCTACTGATTTTTTTCCCAACATAAAAGGTTTGTTGTTGACCATGGATCATTAAAATCTTTCAAGTATCTGAAAGTCTATATCATATCACCCCTGCTTCTCCTCTCCTCCAGGGTATACATATTTAGGTTCTTCAATCTCTCCTCATACGTCATTTTATGAAGAGCATCCACCTTTTTGGTTGCCCTTCTCTGGACCACCTCCATCCTGTCTCTATCCCTTAGGAGATATGGTCTCCAGAACTGTACACAGTACTCCAGGTGAGGCCTCACCAAGGCCCTGTACAAGGGGATCATCACTTCTTTTCTCTTACTAGATATTCCTCTCTCTATGCAGCCCAGCATTCTTCTGGCTATAGTTATCGCTTTGTCACATTGTTTCGCCGACTTTAGATCGTTAGACACTATCACCTCAAGGTCTCTCCTGCTCCCACATCTGCCCTTCACCCCCATCAAATACAGTTCTTTTGGATTTCCACACCCCATATGCATGATTCTGCACTTTTTGGAATTGAATCTCAGCTGCCATATCTTCGACCACTCTTCCAGCTTCCTTAAATCCCATCTCATTGTCTCCACTCCTTCCGGCATGTCCACTCTGTTGCAGATCTTAGTATCATCCGCAAACAGACAAGCCTTACCTTCTATCCCATCCGCAATGTTGCTCACAAAGATATTGAACAGGACCGGTCCCAACACCGATCCTTGCGGCACTCCGCTTAACACCGCTCTCTCTTCAGAGTAAGTTCCATTTACCATTGCACATTGTCTTCTGTCCGTCAACCAGTTTGCAATCCAGGCCACTACCTTGGCACTCACTCCTAAGCTTCTCATTTTATTCACAAGCCTCCTGTGCAGGACCGTATCAAAAGCTTTGCTGTGGAAATAGAAAAACAAAAACCGGACCGATGCCTTGGAAAGTATTTTATTCAATATGCCCGACTCTGGCCAAAGTCCAGTTTTTGTTTTTCCATTTCCGCGGCTTTCCTGGACCGGTTACCGTTTTGTTTTGTGGGTCCATCAAAAGCTTTGCTGAAATCCAAGTAGATGACATCGAGCGCTCTTCCTTGATCTAATTCCCTAGTCACCCAATCAAAAAAGTCAATCAGATTTGTCTGACAGGACCTTCCCCTGGTGAATCCATGCTGCTTCTGGTCCAGCAATTCTTCTGACTGTAGATAGTTCACTGTTCTTTCTTTCAGCAGCGACTCCATTACTTTTCCCACCACCGAGGTGAGGCTAACCAGCCTGTAGTTTCCAGCCTCCTCTCTACTCCCACCACTCACGCAGCACCACTCCCAATTCTAGGGATCTATTGAACAGGTCACGCAGTGGTTTTGGTCTAGGTCGCCCTGCTTTTTAATAGAAATCCAATCATTCCTACAGAATACTAAAAGCTCCACAGACTGTCTTTCGGAGTCAGAAAAGGGTGGGCCTCTGGAATGATCTGCTGTATTACAGGAACGAAAATTAGCAGGTAAGAACCAATTTTCCTTTCCTGAACATTTTCAGATCATTCCAGACCAGTGGGATACACCCAAACCACTTTATACTGGGTGGGCCTCCGAAATACCCACACACAGGACACTTTCACCGAAGGACCCCCTGCGCCCTGACATCCAAACGATAGAACTTGGTGAAAGTGTGAATAGAAGACCAGACAGCTGCCCATCAAATCTCCTGCGGAGAAAGTGGACACTCCACCCAGGAGGCTGCATGTGCCCTTGTGGAGTGGGCTCTTAACTCCACAGGAGCCTGTTTCCCTTTAGAAATGTACGTGGAAGCGATAACATCCCGTGATCGAATATTTAAATGAGGAGTTGCGCTAAAAAGGAGGCCTCAGAGGTGCGTCCCTAGCACCTCTGAGGCATTAGGTGCACAGGAGAGGTGGCTGCCAAGCGGGTTGGGAAAATGGACGCTCAATCTATGAGCATCCATTTTCTCCCTCTACCAGCATATACACGCACAAGATACACGGCTTGGACCATGTATTTTGTGTGTGTGTGTATTGGACGACCAGATTTTTTTTTTCAATCACTGCTTTATTTGGTTCTTCCTACTTAGTATTGCTACAAAATTTAGGAGGAATAAAAAAAAACAGAATTTTTCTTTTTTTTCAATGCACCCTTTAGTGTGGCATACTTGGGCTGGCATTATATTTGCTGCATTACAAAGGTGCATTGGCAGCAGGGAAAATGTTTTTGGATCACTGGGATTAAGCTAATAGCCTCATCTACATGAATTTCCATGTGATGAGCGCTATTAACCAGGTGGTGATTTGGACACACTAATCCCCATATTGGACAGGGGGTTATTGACTTGCGCCCAAAAAGCATATTCAATCGCAAATTTGGGCTCATTAATCATACTTTCAGAAAAATAAATAAATAAATGGACTCTGAGACATTCAGGTTAAAGTACCGTTCTTAAGTTTATTAACTTGTACACGCTATGGTAAAATTACTTTTACTGGCCTTTCTTCTTTCCAGCTTGTTGCAAGCTTCCAAGTTCTCGCCCCCTGTTGATTGTAACTTTGACTTATTCCTACTTATTGTTATCTTTCGTTTACGTGAATTTGTTACTCTAGTTTTCTTTTTTTCCCTTTGTTAAACTGTAAACCGATCCGATATGGTAATTTACTATGAAGGTCGGTATAAAAAACTGTTAAATAAATAAATAAAATACTTTATCATAGAAAACATGATTTGAGTAGATAAATTATGTTTTCTGCACATATGTTTTATACATAGAAAGCATTCTTTTTATACACAAAGCATGTTTTCTGCATATAAACTACCAAGTACAGTTCCCAGTATCTTAACTCCAGCTTCTGTTTGTAGACTAACATTAGCCCTGGAAACTACTCCTCCTCCGCCTAGAGGTTCCAGTGCTAAGAAAATATGAGGGGGACGATGCACATAAAAATGTGCATCCAAACTGGGCGTCCTTTTTTTAGCACGTTCAAAACACACATGTATATACTGATAGCGGGAGAAAATGGACGTTCATAGGCTGGCACACGTTAGGAAACCAAGCACTCAACACTGAACGCCCGTTTTCTGTGCACATTTATTGGATTGGCCCAATTGTTGAACACACATTTATTTATTTAGATTTTTATGTTCTGCTTTTCGCCCTTTTTTTTTTTTTGCAGCACTTCAAAACGGATTACATTCAGGTACTACAGGTATTTCCCTATCCCCAGAGGGCTTACAATCTAAGAGGCAAAGAGGGTAAATTGACTTGCCCAAGGTCACAAGGAGTGACAGTGGAACTTGAACCCTGGTCATCATAGTTCATAGCCCGCTGCTATAACTAGGTTACTCATTTTTTGTAGACAAACCTTGCTACGTTGGCACTATGCACAAAATATGTGCACACAATTGGCCTGGAAGATCAGTGGTTTCCCTCACAAAAGCGTCCAACTTCACCAAGAAAACAGGAAGGGATTTCCTCCAAGTGATGAAGGCCAGACATGAGACTAGAAGAAGAGTGCAAGGGACTGAAGGGGGCGAGGAAGAAGGCCTTTCTGAACGGATTGCTTTCCCGTCACGATTTACCCTACCTCCTTATGCTGATATACACACAAATAGTAGGCCTCGGTCAGCTCCTCAGACGCTGGTGCCCGCCTCCCTAGCGCCCCTCGGCTACAGGGTGCCCTAGCCTCGCTCGCAGAGTCGCGCTCCTCAAGATGACCCCCACCTTCCTCGCGCTCCTCAAGATGACCCCCACCTTCCTCGCGCCCCTCGGCTACAGGGCGCCCTAGCCTCGCTCGCAGAGTCGCGCTCCTCAAGATGACCCCCACCTTCCTCGCGCCCCTCAGATACTGGTTCCCACCTTCCTCGCGCCCCTCAGATACTGGTTCCCGCCTCCCTCGCGTGTCCAGACGCTAGTTCCGCCAGCCTCGTGCACCTCAGAACTCGGTTCCACCCTCCTTGGGTTTCCTCAGTTTTTGATACCCTCCCTCGCGTTCCCCCCAGGCACTGGTTCCGCCCTTCTCGCGCCGAGAGTGCCGCCGACGGGAAAACAAAGGCGCTTCCGGCGTGCGAGTCCCGCTCGGAGAGCGCGCGGCTTGGGTGCCGGTAGTAAACAAATACCCACCTCTCCCTCTCTGCCTGCGGTTGTTTGCTGAACTTTCGGTTGGTCGGAATGGACTGCTAGCAGCATGGCGAAGCAAGGAGTTAGATCGCATAAGGTAGGTGAAAAAAACCCTCTTTTTTTTTTCCCCTCTGTTCTGGATAGCGTTAATTGTCATATAGGCTTTCCAACCACCGAAGCTTTCTTTGGGGTGTTCATTTATTGATTACGCGGTTTTGGCCTTTACATTTTTTTTAAATTTGATTGCTCCCTTCGGCTGCGACACTGGGCTTCTTCTTCTCTGTCCTCGCGGTCCTCAGGGCGCCCCGGGTGACTGCCCACTTCGCACCCCCCTCAAAACCAGCCCAGTTTCCTTTCAGTCACTCATAGGCAGGGCTGATAGTAGTTTTTCACACAGGGCAGCAAAAAAACCCCCAAAAAACTAGCGTGCTGCTCCCCCTAATTCATTCAGTGCCTGTCCCAGGCTTATCAAAGCCCAGCTCCGTTCTGCAAGCTATGTTTTTAAATTATGCATTGATAACAAATGTTTATATGAAAAAGATCATTGAAGAGTCCAGTCTTCTGAGGCTAAAATATAATTTACAACATGCATATTATATTTACATGCACTCCTGTGGTGCCAACCAGAAAACTCTGCAAAAAAGACCCTTGGAGCTCCTATGAAATCAGACTTTTTGTAATGTGTATTGGATTTGGAGGCGTAGCCTAGGGGCCATGACCAAGGGAAACCAGGGTTCAAATCCCGCTGTTGCTCCTTGTGACCTTGGGCAAGTCACTTTACCCTTTATTGCCTCAGATACAAAATTAGATTGTAAGCCCTATACATTTTGAAGTGCCAAAAAGCAGAATATAAAAATTTAAATACAGAAAATGTGAGCTTGGCCCTCAGAAAGCCATGAACAAACAGAATTACCATTACAATATAGTAAACCTTCCATACCAAAACAACCCTACCAACTGTATCTAAGAAAACAATGCACATACCAATAAAAGCTCTTAATGAAACCAGGCTGCTATAGATCCCTCTACAGAAATTGCATGCTAGAAAAATACCTCCCTCGGTCACATATGTAGAACACAGAAAGTCTAAACAGAAACGTGCTGAGAAGAACTGAACTGGAACACACAACAGGCCAGACTCTATATGCAGAGCAACAATGGAAAAATAGAAACATTACCATTCTTCATAAAACATTAAATAAAATCAAGAAATATAAAACAATCATAATAGTAAAGTCATATTCATAAAAGAATCTACCTTATAAATGGCCTGTGACCGACGGCCCGCAAATGCGCAGAAGAGACCAGCTCTACCGCGCATGTGCGGGCGAGCACGTCGCTCTGAGGCAGCTTCAGAAAGAAAAAAAAATGGCGGCGTCCAGTGGCAGCAGCGGGCGGCGGCGGTACCGGCAGCGGGCGGCGACGGCGGTAGCGAGCGGCGGTGGTACCGACGGCGGTAGCGACGGCGGTAGCGGGTGGTAGCGAGGGAGAAGAGAGAGAGTGGGAGGGAGTGACTGAGTGAGAGGGAGGGACTGAGTGAGAGGGAGGGAGTGGGACTGAGTGAGAGGGAGAGGGGGGACTGAGGGAGGGAGTGGGACTGGGAGATGAGAGGGAGGGAGTGGGACTGAGGGAGAGTGAGTGGGACTGAGTGAGTGAGAGGGAGGGGGGAGGGAGTGACTGAGTGGGAGGGAGGGATTGAGTGAGGGGGAGGGACTGAGGGAGGGAGTGGGACTGAGGGAGAGAGAGGGAGGGAGGGAGTGGGACTGAGGGAGAGGACGGAGGGAGTGGGGACTGAGTGAGAGTGAGTGGGACTGAGTGAGAGGGAGGGAGAGAGGGGGGAGGGACTGAGTGATAGGAGAGGAAGGGTGGGGAGGAGTGGGTGAGGGAGGGGGTGGTGAAGAGTGAGGGGAGAGAGAAAGAGGGGGAGGTGAGAGACAGAGGGATGTAGCCCGTTTTAACGGGCTTAACGGCTTGTATTTCAATAGAATATACAAAATTTTACAAACACTAAACATTTTTTTTTTAAATCTGATGAATAAAAAATCCAATTAAAAAAATTTAGATTTATTAAGTTTTATATACCGTCACTAGGGATCCATCGTAACTGTTCACAACAAAATAAAACATGCAGTTAAGTATAACATACAGAATATTAATAACCTAAAGTATATTTAAAATACATTATTAATCCTAAAATACATTAAAATACATTATTAAACCTAAAAAACATTATTAAACCTAAAATACATCTAAATACATTATTAACCTAAAATACCTTATTATACCTAAAATACATCGAAATAAACTAAAACATATCTTAAATTAACCTAAAAGTACTTCACGGAATAGTTCTTAAAAACTAACAGTAAATAAATAATATCGAAAAAACCTAGACCACTTTAAAACTATTGATGACTAATCAGTGCGAAGGATAATACTAGCTGAAATAGTTAGCAGCATCATCGCTCTATTCTTCTAGTAGGGGCGCTGTCGTCAGATAATAAGAACTATATGTAAAACATTGATCATTTGTAAGATTGGCTTGAATAAGCCTCACTAAAAGCCAAGTTTTAAGGTCTTTCTTAAACTGTTTATAGTTAGACTCAAGTCTAATTGCTGTTGGTAAAAGATTCCAAATTTTGGGCCCAGCGAGAGACAGAGCTCTATCTCTAACCTGATTTAAGTGGGTTGATTGTACTGATGGTAAAGTCAATAGGCCTTTATTAGCAGAGCGTAGATTTCTTTGGGGCTCATGTAGTTTAATAGCAGCGTTCAGCCAGTCAACCTGTTCGCTATAAATTAATTTATGCAAAATACATATGGATTTGAATTTGACTCTGTATTCAGTTGGTAGCCAATGTAGGTTGATTAAAATAGGGGTAATATCGCTTTTCTTTACCACAGTTAAAATTCTTGCCGCACAAAACATATACAAACACACAAGCTCTCCCACAGACACACGCATTTACGCAGACATCACGCATCACACAGACACACACACACATGCACACATAAACAGGCTCTCAGACACACACAAGCTCTCACAAGTTCACACACATCTCTCGTAATCATCTGGCCATGGTGGGATGAGCTCCACCAAGGGCCTCCTGTTATCTTTGGGCCCCACAATCTTCCTAGTCAAGTGCCTGGATATAATCTGCTTTGAAGTGGCTGACCAGTCACAATGAAATATAAAAATCTATTAAGTTAGCCCAATAAAAAAAAAAGATATCCCTTATCATCCATGCCAGACCAGTCCAAACAAGTCCCTCCTGCCAGAAGATGTCAATAGAGAAAAAAAATTCAAAGCTAACTTCTCTCCCACTATAGGGGTCTGGTGCTGCCTTCAGTTCTTTAACACTTTTCTGCCTCCCACAGAGGGTGTGGACAGGTGGACTGATGAAGCTACGTGTAGTCTGCTCCCAGGAAGGCTTTTTAGGCCCAGGTTCCTAGTGGAGTGTAGGCCAAATCTTGGAGGGGCTCTGGGTGATGGGACTGGTTCTCCCTTCCCTCTTTGGAAGTGACTTAGCTGGGGTCTGAGTTCCTGCACAGATTGATCAAGCACCAGGTGGTCCCTGGTGACTTTGCTCCCTTTTTGGGTCCAGCAGCAGGAGTTACTAACAGCAACAGGGAGACAGAAATTGAAAAAAAAAAAAAAAAAGCTTACAGCACAACTTTTTCCCTGGACTGCTTTCCAGTCTCCTGTGGTGCTGAGCCAAATTGGGACTCTGTCAGGGGTTCTGAGATGATCACTGTCCCCTCTCCCTCCTTTTGCTGTTTTCTGGTATGGCTGTATAAAAAGGAAGGCATGATATCGCAGCATGTCAGTGGGTGCATTCTGCCTGGCTTAAGGGTAGGCAGACGCCAAGTGGGCGGGTGTGAACTGCTGCGGGTTAGCACTTTGCCAAGAGCAAAAGTGGGTTGGTTCCCCAGATCGAGTCCTGGCCCTTATGGTGGAAGGCAGCATTGTAGTGCACATGGAACAGGGCCTGACTGGTACTCCCACTTTGGCCGGATCAGTAGACTTTTTATTGATGTTTCATGCCAAAAATAATTAATAAATTAAGCATGCCAGAGCCTACCTCTCTCTTCCTTCTGATAGTTGAACAGGGAAGTTTCAGGTGGGCTACATATTTTCTCTTAGGCACAGCAAAGCCTACGTAGCTCCAGTTCTCTAATGAGTTTTTTAAGCGGGTGACCTCTCATGCATGTTGCAGCTCCTATCTCTGGCAGAAAAAGATACAATTGCCCATCTCATCTGCCCAGCAAGCTCACATCCTATCTGATTCACAGACTATCGGAGTTTGGGCCTTGTAGATTACTTGTTTGAGTTGTGTCATGGTTGATTGGTTAAGGGTAATATGTGTCGCATCTGTAAGTCGTCTTCCCCCCCCCCCCCCCCCCCCCCCCCCCCCCCCCCCGATTATTTGTATACCTATACGTCCACTTGTGCTATTTGATTTACAATGGTGCGTTACCCCTGTGTTTGCTTGTTTTCCCAGACTGACACCCCCCCCCCCCCCCGACTATATTTATTTATTTTTCTATACCAATGTTCATTGGACATATCACACCGATTTACAGAGATATATAGTAGCTGGGTTTTAAAAAGGTTTGGATAAGTTCTTGGAGAGGAAGTCCATCAATTGCTATTAATCAAGTTGAATTAGGGAATAGCCTCTGCTATTACTGGCATCAGTAGCATGGGATCTTCTTGGTGTTTCGGCACTTGCCAGGTTCTTGCGCGTGGTTTGTCCTCTGTTGGAAACAGGTTGCTGGGCTTGATGGACCCTTGGTCTGACCCAGCATGGCAATTTTCGTATGTTCTTATGGTTCATGTCTTAGTTTTCTGCTGTCAAAATTTTTTTTTTTTAATTTAAAGCTTTATTAGAAACACCAGTAAATACAAAGAACATGGAACAATAGAGATTAATGATATTGTCAATAACAATCTTGCAATAAGACCAATCAAACTGTTGTTATAACTCATAAAAGGAGTGTAGAAAAACATCACCCAGATTCTGAAAAGTGTATGAGATGAAATTTGGTTACAATAAAAAGCTCTGGATCAAAACCGGGTATCGTGTCTTGTTTTTCCGTTTTAGTTCCCCATAAGTCCACCCTTTCTATCCCACCTCTCCCCCCCCCCCCCCCTCCCTATTTCTTCCCTGAAATAAAGCTAAAGTAATGTAATAGAGATGATATGTGCTATTAATCTGAAGTCGATTAATGAGAGTTCGATTATCAGGTAATTGCTAGTTAATCCGCCCCTATGTGTTATCACTATAACTTCACTTGCCATGTTCGATAATTCTGCCATGTTTTCTGGAACTGCCCAATTGACTTTTGTTTGTGTGCTGTGATTTCCGCTAAAGTATAGATTTTCCCTAATTGGCATTGAATATCCTCTAATGTAGGGGAGATGGGTGATTTCCACTTTCTGGCTATTTCAACTCTGGTAGCTGTAAAAATATAATTAAGCGATCTGTTACTACAGTCCAAATTAGGGAAAAGTGAAACTCCCAGTAAAGCATGTTGTGGGTTAATCGCTACTGTTGTCTTGAATAACTGATTGACCCAGGACTCAATCTCATGCCAGAGACGTCTGATCTGTGTGCAATCCCACCACATATGGAGATAACTTCCTGCCATAAGACAGCCTCTCCAACAAGTATCAGATATAGTGGGTATCATTTTATGTAACTTAACCGAGCAGTAATGCCATCTAAATCACAATTTTAATGAATTTTCTATCATAGAGGCTGCAATTAATCCTTTTCTCACTCTTTGGAATATCCCCTCCCATTCCTTCTGGGAAAAACTTGTCTGCAAATCATTTTCCCAGGCCATCATATGATTGGACTTGGTGACATCTTCCCGTCCCAGTAAAGTATAAATAATCAATAATAATTTAGTGGCTTGATCATGCTGTCAAATTTTTTAACTGTATGAAGTACAATTTTTTAACTGTATGTGTACAATTCTGGTCGCCGCATCTAAAAAAAGATATAATTGTGATGGAGAAGGTACAGAGAAGGGCTACCAAAATGATAAGGGGAATGGAACAACTTCCCTACGAGGAAAGACTAAAGAGGTTAGGACTTTTCAGCTTGGAGAAGAGATGACTGAGGGGGATATGATAGAGGTGTTTAAAATCATGAGAGGTCTAGAACGGGTAGATGTGAATCGGTTATATACTCTTTCGGATAGTAGAAAGACTAGGGGGCACTCCATGAAGTTAGCTTGGGGTACATTTAAAACTAATCGGAGAAATTTTTTTTACTCATCGCACAATTAAACTCTGGAATTTGTTGCCAGGGGATGTGGTCAGTGCAGTTAGTATAGCTGTGTTTAAAAAAGGATTGGATAAGTTCTTGGAGGAGAAGTCCATTACCTGCTATTAAGTTCACTTAGAGAATAGCCACTGACATTAGCAATGGTAACATGGAATAGACTTAGTGTTTGGGTACTTGCCAGGTTCTTATGGCCTGGATTGGCCACTGTTGGAAACAGGATGCTGGTCTTGATGGACCCTTGGTCTGACCCAGTATGGCATTTTCTTAGTTTCTTATGAAGGATCCTATCTCTAACGTACCTATTTCCTCATTTCACTTCTCTTGCCTCTAGGGATCCATGGTGTTTATCCCATGCCCTTTTGAATTCCTTCACAGTCCTGGACCTCACCATTTCCTTCTGGTAGGACGTTCCATGTTTTCACCACCCTCTCCTTGAAGAATATTTCTTGACATTCAGTTGGAAACATCCTCCTGGAGCTTCATTTCATGACCTATAGTTCTCCTTATTTCTTTCCAGTAGAAGAGGTTTGTTATTAAAATTGCATCATTTAAGCCATCTGAAGGTCTGTATCATGTCTCGCCTGCTCCACCTCTCCTCCAGGTATACATATTTAGGACCTTCAACCTCTCCTTGTAAGACTTTTAGTGGAGACCCCCCACCATTCTGGACCATCTCCATCCTATCTCTGTCCCGCTTTGAGATTCAGTCTCCAAAACTGTATACAATTCTCCAGGTGAGGCCTCACCAAGGACCTGTACAAGGGAATTATCACCTCCTTTTTCTTACTGGATACTCCCCTTTCTATGCAGCCCAGCATTCTTCTGGCCTTGGCTATCGCTTTGTCACGTTGATTTTTCATCTTCAGATGACACTATCACCCCTAGGTCTCTGTCTTGCTCCATGCACATCAGTCCTTCTCCCCCCAGCTTGTATGGCTCCTTTGGGTTATAGCTCCCCAGATACATGACTCTGCACTTCTTGGCATTAAACTTTAGCTGCCGTGTTTCAGACCACTCCTTCAGTTTCTTTAAATCTCTTTTCATTCTGTCTACACCTTCCGGAGTGTCCACTCTGTTGCAGATCTTAGTGTCATCCACGAATAGGCAGACTTTACCCTCTATTCCCTCGGCAATGTCGCTCATGAAGATATTAAATAATACGGGTCCTAACCCAAACTCTGCGGCAGACCACACTCAACACAGTACTTTCTTCTGAGTAGTTCCCATTGACTATCACACGCTGTCTTCTGTCTGACAACCAGTTTGTAATCCACACCATCATCTTTTCACTCAATCCTAAACTTCTCATTTTGTTTACAAGCCTTCTGTGCGGCACCGTATCAAAAGCTTTACTAAAGTCCAAGTAGATCACGTCTAGCGCTTTTCCCTGATCCAATTCCTTAGTCCAAAATGATAAGGGGAATGGAATAGCTCCCCTATGAGGAAAGACTAAAGAGGTTAGGACTTTTCAGCTTGGAGAAGAGACGACTGAGGAGGGATATGATAGAGGTGTTTAAAATCATGAGAGGTCCAGAACGGGTAGATGTGAATCAGTTATTTACTCTTTCAGATAATAGACTAGGGGGCACTCCATGAAGTTAGCATGGGGAACATTTAAAACTAATCGGAGAAAGTTTTTTTTCACTCAACGCACAATTATTTGTAACGAGGTGGGGTACTTTAAAAATGTTCATAAAGATCATATACATAAATAAACATTGCAGACATCACTCTCTGAGTGCCCAAATTTAGGTTCCTATTTTTACTAGGCCTCTAAAAAGTGGGCAGGGATAAAGGGAGAGATCAGGCGAAGGGAATGAAGATAGCGTTCATTGCTGATTTCTAGGATTAGGCATCTAAATTTAGGCCCATGAATAACAGGCCTTTAGGTGCCTATTCTGACCTCAGTCCCGTAAGTTCAGCTGAAACTTCACTTAACTTTAGAAGCCTAAAACTTAGGCACCTATGGCAGTCGCACAGCTTTTTTTTTTTTTTAATATTGGCCTCACGGTAACTAGCGCACAGCAAAGAAAGCTGAACACTAGTTAAGTTCTAGCATTAGCCGATGTCTGCAATCCTAGACCATTACTCTTAACATGGATTTTATGTAGCATCGCCCTTGCACTTCATTGTAACCATGGAAAATCATTATTATTTTGGCTCATAAACCTTGAGAACTGCGGCTTATTGCTGTGAATAGGCTTGTGATATAGGGAGGGAGTACATCTTTTAGAAAGGTTGCTTTGTTTAAAACAAAACTAAACAAATGGAAAAGGCAGTGAAACTTCTTGGGAATTCTTCCACTTATTCCAGTTGAATGTTTTTGTTTTTTTTTTTCCCTGTTCCTGTCTTTTGTACTTTTCCTAATATTCTTGGAGTTTATATTAAAATTAATAAAATATAAATTAAAAAAAAGAAAAGGCAGTGAAACTGAAAAAACAGTTCATATGGGAGGGAAGCAAGGAGTGCAGCTAACAATAGCCATCATAATGTTCACTGGAAAAAAGAGAAATAATAAACTGCTACACACTGAAATGTTTCCTGGTTATTGTCTTTTATATTCCTGTAAGAAAGGCTTAGCTAAAGTTTGCTATTAAATTTAGTATAATTTGAATTAATTTCTCTTGTTATAGTATAAAAAGTTTTAATAAGCCAAATGAGCTAATTTTTTTACATTACCCAATAGGTTCTATCTTCTGGAAGGTTAACAGGACCCACTAAATTATCCAGTGGGAAAAAGAGGTAAGAGTTTTTTATGTAGTTTTTCTCCTCAGCTTGATTTTGAGGAATTAATTATCTACAGCTGTACACATTAAGCATGGAAAAGGTACTAGGGATGTGCATTTTCATTACAGTCGGTTTCGTTTCATAATTGCCTGCACTAAACATTTAGAGGCCAATATTGGAAAAACCCCTTAACTGGATTACTTATCTGGCTAAAGTTAGCTGGTTGTTATGAGGAATATTCAATGGGATAAACATCCTGCTGTATATCCCCAAATCAATTTATCCAGTTAACCAAATTACTTTTTGAAGCTTAACTGGCTGTGTTTAAATATCTCCAGTTAGGTTTCACAGTTGTCCTGGATAACTTTAACTATCAAGTAGCGATTGCAGAGGAAAAAAATAAAAGCTTCTGAGTGGGCGTTATGGCCTGATTCCCCACCCGAATGAAACAAAGTGTTGATCTTGTTGGCTGATCCCCTCTCCTCAAGCCCCTCAAAATATGTATAAAACATTGCAGGCCTTTGGGTCCAGAAACCTTCCTCCTCCCCCCCCACCCCTTCAAATGTCCAAACAATAATTAAGGGAAGGATCGCAGCATAAGGTCATCCTGCCTCCCCACCCCCACAAAAAAATCTCTTATGGCAACCGAGAGCTCAGAACTAGCATCTGGGTAAATAGCACCCATACTCAAAAGTCAGCATTTTTCTGGATAACTAAAAAATTTACTTTTGAATGTTGGCCCCTTAATGTGTGCTGTTTTGTCCTTTAGTGTGTGCTATTTGAAAATAGCATGTGCTAAAATGAAACAATTGAAACATGTCACCTTGCACATCCCTAAAAGGTACTGAGGGTTTCTTGGGACATCAAAGGACACACGTGTTCCAACAGCACAGGAAGCAGAAGGGGCTTTTGACTGCCTTGTTCAACATTTGTTGCTCATGTTTTATCCATTTAATTATATATACATTATGCAATAAAATATTCCTTTCTCCTATGCTTCTCACCATGCCATAAGTTTCTCTTTCCCAAGTGATAATGTTTGAACTGAGTCAAAAGTGTTTATCAGCTTGCATTTTTACTAAGAGGCTTTCATCTGAAAGTAGTGCTATAGTTGGGGTGATTTTCCAAATGACGCACACATGGTTAGAAACTACACGGGCACTTTTAACATGTAGTCTTTATGCAAATGTTCAAAAAAAGAACACCCACGTCTCTCTTTGAAAATTAGCAAGCGCAAAGCATATGTGGTAAGAGTAGATATATACTCTGCACCTACTATTTGTGTGGCCAGCCGAGCAGGGGCAAAACAGCACATACACAGTTGAAAACATCTGTGCTTTTACTATTTTACCCTCCACCTTCTGGCCTAAACTCATTCACATGAATTCCTCTTTAGAATTTTCCTAAAAATCCGTGCATATCTTTAGCCTCATTTTGAGACAGGCAGCTTTCAGTTGAACAGTTTAACCCAGGTAAATACCATTTTGAAAACTGCCAATATGTACATTACTTTTATTTTGGAAATTTTCAGAGAAAACAGTCTTCCCCGCCACCATCTATAGCATATTGATAAAAAACTGGCATCACAGGTGAGACGGATGCACACACAGCACCCCAAAGCAATCCCTGAAATCATGCTGTATGCTTTTGTGAAAGCTTACTGAATTCACTTTGCAGCTTATTTACTAAAATGCATTCCTGAATATACACAGATCAGTCCACACAAGCGGGTTTATTCATCCCTATCAGCAGATGAAGGTAGAGAACAAAATTTTGGGCACTGCCTCTTCAAAAAGACAACCGTGGTTCACCAATGATCTTAGAAAACTCAAACAGAGCTTAAGACAGAAAGAGAGTAAATGGCGCAAAGCCCCTTGCCCCAGAACTCTATCCACCTATAAACTTGCTCTCCACCACTACAGGAACTCCACCTTAAGATCAAAAAGGGATTTCTAGCTCACAAGATCCACGACCTTGTCTTCGACACGAAAGCACTATTTGCCTTCGTATCCAAACTAACACAAACCAACACACCAGATATCCCTAACAACCAAGCACAATGCAAAGCTGACGAACTGGCTCTTTTCTTCTAAAGTAAAATCTCCAACCTCCTAACGCAACTGCCCCCTAGCCCCACCTCTCCTATTTCATATCACCTCCTAAACAAAGGAATCTCTCTTGAATTGTTTGAACCCATCACCGCTTCAGAGATCCAATCGAAAATGAAACCTTCCTCCCATCCCTTCGACCATATACCAACTAAACTTCTCCTGCTAATACCTGACACCATTTCTAAAACACTGGCTGACATCATAAATTGTTCATTGTCTCGGGAAATCTTTCCGGAAGACCTTAAACAGGCCTCTCTCAAACCTCTCCTAAAGAAACCAAATCTGGATCCTAAAGATCCCAACAACTTCCGCCCCATCTCCAATCTTCCTTTTATAGCCAAGATCATGGAAAAATTAGTCAATGCGCAACTCTCTGATTACATTGAAGACCACAAAATTCTGTACCCCACCCAATATGGGTTCCGTAAAGCATTAAGCACCGAAACCCTACTCATATCCCCGACAGACCACCTCATCATGGGCCTTGATGAGGTGGTCTGTCAGGGATATGAGTAGGGTTTCGGTGCTTAATGCCCAAATTCATACTTTTACTGCACGAGGCCTTCCTGGCTAGGCAGGCAGGTAAGTGCGGTGTCACAGAAGGCCCGATGGGTTTAGCAAAGTGGGGAAAGGTCCCCCTAAAGGTTCCATGGGCCCACGAACTTTGCCTCCCGAGGGACAGCTAGCAAGATTGGAATCGGACTTGGAAGATTTGGATGATTTTAAGCAGGAGGATGAGGTTTCCTCGGAGGCCGATCAGGATGGGGACCCGATTGGGGGTCCCCCTCTGGATCCAGGGGGCTCTAAAACTGAACAGGGGACCTTGGAGGGTCCGGAGGCTGAAGACAATGATCCACGGGTCATCCGGCTTTTCAAGAGAGAGGAGCTTCACCCGCTTATACCTCAGGTATTGGAGGAGCTGGGGATTAAGCTCACCCTGGAGGATTCAGATGCTGAAGGGGTTAAATCGGTTCTGGATGGCCTAAGGAGACCCCCCCAGTGCTTTCCCAATTCAGAAGAAAATCCAGAAATTGATCAACCGAGAGTGGGATTCCTCCGACTCGGGTCTGCGAGTTGGCAGAGCGATGTCCAAGCTTTATCTGCTTCTGCAGGACCATCTGGATGTTCTCAAGGTCCCGAAGGTGGATGTGGCAGTTTCGGCAGGCACTAAGAAGACCACTATTCCGGTGGCTGGAGCTTCCGCTCTGAAGGATGTTCAGGATCGGAAGTTGGAAGTGCATCTCAAGCGAGTTTTTGAGGTCCTGGGGCTCGGCCTGCGGGCGGCGGTATGTGCAAGTCTGATGTAGCGGGCCTGTTTGTGTTGGATCCAGAAGCTGCAGGAGCAGTCTGCCTCCAGGACTCTTTCCCCAGTCCAGGCGGCTTGCCTGGAGGCAGGAGTTGCCTATGGTGCGGATGCCTTGTATGACCTGGTAAGAACCTCGGCCTGCGCTCCTGGTGTCAGTGGTGGCGTCCAGACGACACTTGTAGCTACGCAACTGGTCAGCGGATCTGTCATCAAAATCGCAGCTCTGTAATCTGTCCTTTCAGGGGAAACTGCTGTTTGGTGAGGACCTCGATCATCTGATGAAGTTGCCGGGAGAGACAAAGGGCAATAGGCTGCCAGAGGATCGAAAGTCTGGCCAGAAACCTTTCTCTTCTCGGCCTCGCTTTTGGGAGTCCAGACGTTTTCGTCAGACGAGGCCCTCGGGACCTCTGCCCCAAGACAGTCCTCGCTTAGGCAACAGTCCTTTCGAGGAGCTGGAAGGTCATCTAGAGGCGGATCCACCCAGGGTGAGGGTGGCAATAAGTCCTCACAATGAGATCCGGCAGGTCCACTCCTTGTCTCTGGTAATTGGGGGCAGACTGGCCCGGTTCTACGGGGAGTGGACCAAGATTAATTCCGACCGGTGGGTGTTGAGCGTGGTGAGAAACTGCTACGCCTTAGAATTATTTTGCCCACTGCAGTCGATCTTTCTGGAGTCGCGTTGTCTTTCCCAAAGCAAGCAGGTAGTGGTCCAGGAAACGCTTCAGCTCTTAATTCTGGAGGCGGTTGTACCGGTGCCAGTGTCGGAATGTGCCCAAAAAGGAAGGCACATTCCGACCTATCCTAGAACTGAAGAAAGTCAACCAGAGTTTGAAGGTATCACGTTTTCGGATGGAGACGTTGCGCGCCATAATTGCGGGGGTATGGGGAGTAGAGTTTTTGGCGTCTCTGGATCTCAGAGACTTATCTGCATATCCCCATCCGTCAGGAGTACCAGACGTTTCTCAGATTCATGGTTCTGGGACAGCACTATCAGTTTCAAGCACTGCCTTTCGGGCTGGCCATCGCCCCGTGGACCTTTACAAAGATGAATCTTCCGAGTCCTACTCACCACAATCTACAAAAATATCCATGGACTGGCCCCACTCCATCTACAAATAGCTCTCAAAAAACACTCCTCCAACAGACCCATTAGAGAAGCGTACAGAGAATATCTACAGGTACCACACGCCAATACCACCCAACATATAACATTGAGAGATCGGGCCTTCTCCACAGCAGGTCTCCCACTATGGAACTCAATTCCCTTAGAATTACGACAGGAACCATGTCTTCCAACCTTCAGGAAAAGACTTAAAACATGGCTGTTCAAGAAAGCCTTTCCAGACCCTTACTGATTCTCTTCCATCAAATGCAGCAAGACTGATCATCATCCATTAAACTGATCCAGACATTACCAATCACTGCAACGTTCTACTTCTTGTTAAACTTCTATCTTTCCTCTTCTCTACTCCCAGTTAGAATCATCCCTGTTTTATTGTAACTTATTTTATTTTTCTTTGCACTTGTTATAATTTTGTAATGTAAACTCTCATGTTATAGTTATGTACGTTATAATGTATTGCTCACCCCTTGTTTTATGTAAACCGACATGATACGAACTTCCGTGAATGCTGGTATAGAAAAACATAAATAAATAAATGATGGTGGTAGTGGTGGCGGCGCTGCGACAGGAGGGATTGCTAGTGCATCCGTACTTGGACGATTGGCTGATACGGGCGAAGTCATTAGAGGAATGTGTGCAGTCCGTGGACAGAGTTCGGTCGCTCCTGGAATCTCTAGGCTGGGTTATCAATGTGCAGAAGAACCATCTGGTCCCTTCCCGTTCCCTTGAATACTTGGGAGCCTATTTTGACACCCAGCGGAGCAGAGTGTTTCTTACTGATGACAGGGTGAACAAAATTCAGGGGCAGATAGCGCGTCTGCTTCGTCTACAGGTGCCAAAGGTCTGGGATTACTTACAGGTCCTGAGCTCGATGGCGCCCACATTGGAACTGGTGCCCTGAGTGTTTGCCCATTTGAGGCCTCTACAGGGAGCCTTGTTGTCCTGTTGGAATCCTCTGTCGCAACAATATTTCCTGCCCCTGGCTCTCATGGAGTCGGCCAGGGCCAGTCTGGCCTGGTGGATGTCACGGAACAAGCTGGAGAAGGGGTGCCTCTCGAGGTCCCGAATTGGGTGGTGGTCACCACGGATGCAAGTCTTCGGGGCTGGGGGGGCAGTTTGTCTGGGCAGGACTGCTCAGGGCCTTTGATAGACTTCGGAACATACATGGTCCATCAATCGCCTGGAGATGAGAGCAGTGCGCCGAGCTCTGGAGCAGTTTCCACCCTTGGTCCGCGATTGAATGGTGCGAGTTTTTTCTTGGACAATTCGACCATGGTGGCTTACATCAACTGCCAGGGGGGGAACCAAGAGTCCCATGGTAGCGCAGGAGGCTCAGCTGCTGTTCAAGTGGGCAGAGCTTCATCTCGAAGGAATCGCCGTCTCCCATGTCGCAGGAGTCGACAACGTCCAGGCGGATTACCTCAGCCGGCAGCAGTTGGATCCGGGGGAGTGGGAACTCTCTGAGGGCCTGGGATCTTCTCTGCAAATGGTGGGGAACCCTGCAGTTCGATCTCATGGCAACGAGTCTCAATACCAAGATGCAAAGGTTCTTCAACCGCCGGAGGGAGTCCGGGGCGGTGGGGTTCGATGCCCTCGTATGTCTGTGGCCGACCGGAGTTCTCATGTACATCTTTCCTCCGTGGCCACTGATAGCAAAGGTACTCGGGCGTGTAGAGGGCCACGCGGGGTCATTGATTCTGGTGGCTCTGGAATGGCCCCGCCATCCGTGATTCGCAGATCTGGTGCGGCTGGCAGTGGATGGCCCGCTATGCCTGACCCATTTACCGGATCTCCTGTGTCAGGGTCCTATATTTTCCGATCGGGAGGATCGCTTTTATCTCTCTGCTTGGCTTTTGAGAGGAGGTGATTGTGCGTGAGGGGGTATTCGGAACTAGTAATTACCACGTTGCTCCACCTGCTACCTCTTTAGCCTATTCCAGGGTATGGAAGGTGTTTGAGACCTGGTGTGGACAACAGGGATTGCACCCTCTTCAGGTGTCGGTGTCCCATATTTTGTCTTTTTTGCAGGTGGGTTTATCCAAAGGATTAGCCCATAGTTCCCTTCGGGTCCAGGTTTCCGCTTTGGGTTGTCTCAGAGGGAGAGTCCAGGGGAAGGCCTTGGTATCCCATCCAGTTGTGGTTTCGTTTTCTATGAGGAGTCAAACATCTCCGTCCACCTCTGTATCGCATTTGTCCGGAATGGAATCTTAATCTCGTGCTATGGGTCCTTTGCGAGGATCTGTTCAATCCTCTGAATCGGGTATCTTTGAAGATCCTGATTCTGAAGACTGTCTTTTTGGTAGCTATCTGTTCAACTAGAAGGATTTCGGAATTGCAGGTGCTTTCGTCCCGTGATCTGTTTCTCCCGATATCGTCCGATATGGTGTCCTTGCATACGGTACCTTCGTTTCTTCCTAAGGTGGTATCTGTTTTTCATGTAAACCAATCAGTGGAGTTGCCCAGGTTTCCGGATTGGGCTCGGGATCCCTCGATGGGACGAGAACTTCATCTTTTGGATGTGAGACAGGTGGTATTATGTTACTTGAAAGTCACTAACGCTTTTCATCGTTCTGATAATTTGTTCGTCCAGTTTAGGGGAGCAAAAAAGGGTGAAAAGGCATCTAAGGCTTCTTTGTCTCGTTGGTTGAAAGAGATGATCTCTGCAGCTTATGTATCAAAAGGAAGAGCGGTTCCAGTGGGTCTTAGAGCACATTCGACTCGAGCTCATGCGCCATCCTGGGCCGAGTGTCAGCTGGTGTCTCCCCAAGAGATCTGTAGAGCCATGGTGTGGTCTTCATTGCACACTTTTACCAAGCATTACCGTTTGGATGTGCGGCCCCGGAGGCGGCCCCTTTTGGAGAGAGTGTTCTTCGAGCAGGTCTTTCGGGTTCCCGCCCAGTGTAAGAGGGCTTTGGTACATCCCGCTTGTCTGGACTGATCTGGGTATGTTCAGGAAAGGAAAATTGGTTCTTACCTGCTAATTTTCGTTTCTGTAATACCACAGATCAGTCCAAAGGCCCACCCTAAGGATCTCTGCCAAAAGACTGCTTGGTCTTCTGCTGTATTTATTTACAAAGCAGATTTGCCATTTTTTGGCTTCAATTTCTAGGTTTAGCATTTCTGCATGGTTACCTAGTTGGTCAGAGGTATCCATGTTGGGAGCCTCATTCGCTCTTTATTTTTTCTTATCTTGGCTTGGGTATCAATTAATACTGAAGGACTGCAGGTGGCACTCTCGTACATGTGTCAGTGCCCAAAGTTTTGTTCTCTACCTCCATCTGGTCGTAGGGATGAATAAAACCTGCTTGTCTGGACTAATCTGTGGTATTACAGGAACGAAAATTAGCAGGGAAGAACCAATTTTCCTTTAGCATACAATAAATAGCTGCTTTAATATGTTAATATGTGTAAATGGTAACACATGCTGTTGTGTTAACATTAATGCAACAAAAAAATCCCAACATGTAACATTTGAAAAATATTAATTAGTTAATGCATGCAAAACAGCTCTTTAATATTAAAATGGGTTACTACAAACTTATACAATTTGCATTAACCTTTGGCTAACATATTGGGAAGTGTTGTGTAATTTCTAATGTTAGCCAATGCTGGCTCTGATCTTCCCTTCTCTCAACCTCCCAACTCAGAAGGCCCTCGTGGTGCAAGATCTCCCTCCCCCACCTCCCATGTAATTCCCTGCGTGCTCACAAAGACCCATTGGCAAATCTTAGCCCTTGTGGTCTTAAGATCCCTTCTACCTTCTAAGTCTTCACAAAGACCCACTAGTGGTGCAGTCTTTCCCCCTCCCAATGTGATGAAGTAATGTGGGCTAAGGCCCTTCTCAACATACAGATCAAGAGGCTCCAGGGCTGAGACCCTCTCACCACCTGACCTTTTGGAAGTCTTTGAGTTTTAAGTTGTAGGCAGGCGAAAGCATTTTTCTCCTCTCCTGCTGCTGCTGGATTTTAAAATTTATTTATGTATTTAACATTTTTTTAATATACCGAGGTTCTAGAGACAAAATCACTAAGCACTTCAGTTTACAGACAACAGTTGAAATGACTGACGTGAGTCTTACAGAGAACAGGAAGTAAGAACTGGGATATAAAACAATTAACTTGTAATGACATAAAATCCTTAAGTAACAGTTAGTAAAGATTGGTAGTCAAAATGGCACCCAAACTCCCTTGTTGCTGTATCCTGCAAGTGTAGGGATGAATGGGGAGTTTCAGTGGGATGGGTGAGAGGAGGGATGTGTGGATGAGTGCAATGGGGGTTGGGGGAGGGAGGGGAAACATGGGTATTGACTCTGGTCAGTTTGGTCCATCTTGGATCCTAAATTTTGAAGGTCTCCTATATCTGGACCAGATTTTCCAGGCCTATAAATGCATGTTTTAATGAATACAGTAATTTTTAATTTGGCATTTTAGGACTGCTGTAAGAAAGGTGTCTACTTCTTCTGTGGATTCTGGTTACTCTCTTTATTCTACTGATTCTGAAGATCAGGTAAAGCAAGCATGCTCTGCATATTCAAGAAAAATGTCAAAGGATGGATGCACAGCAATGAAACTGAACTTTCAAGGAAAATTCTTTCATATCAGAGAGCAAATAATGTAAATGATAGCTTTAGCTGGACAAACTCTAATCCTTATTTATGTGACAGTTCTCAAAAGTTGTACTTTGTGAACATTGATTTCCTATAAACAGATGATCTTTATGGTAATATAATACTAAGTATAGTGTCAGAGGAGAAGTGTGTCTCATAACAATTTTATGATTTGCAAGAGACTCTAATGATATGGTAATCATCTTAGAGGTAATTTTAATGAAAACTTGTTAAGCAATTCAAGGTCTAGTATCGGGCAGCAAGCATGTAAATACATCAGTAATGCTCAAAGTCCAATTTATATTCCACACTTGGGCCGTGTTTCCCAGATAGCTGTGTCAGGAGGGACGGGAATGGACAAAGGGTCTTCAACACAAGCGTTTCTCATAATCAGGATGATGCAGTATGGTGCGCTCGACTGAGCGTACCATTAGCCCCCGTTTCGCCGCGCTACTTTTACCCCTTATTCAGTAAGGGATAATAGCACGTGGAAAACGCGCGGCGAACCCCCCCGAAACTAATAGCGCCCGCAACATGCAAATGCATGTTGATGAGCCTATTAGTCCCGTGCAATCCAGAAAGTAAAATGTGCAGCCAAGCCGCACATTTTACTTTCATTAATTTTGGCCAGCACCAGGCAAGTGTACAGAAAAGCAGACTTAATATCCGACTTAATATCATAGCAATATTAAGTCGGAGGCCCCAAAAATTAAAAAAAATTAAAAATCGTAAAAAAAAAAAAAAAAAAAATTCGCCTCGCGGGTTGGAAGACGGACGCTCAGTTTTGCCAGCGTCCATTTTCCAAACCCGTGGCTGTCTGCGGGTTCGACAACAGACGCTTGTAAAAGCAAGCGCCGGCTTTCAAACCCGCTGACAGCTTCCGCTTCTGTCAAGGAGGCGTTAGGGACGTGCTAGTGTCCCCAGCACCACATTACCACGGGCCCTTGTTTGAATAGAAAATCGTGCGCCCAGGAGAGTGGGCGCTTGCCTTGGAGCGCCGGCTCTCCCGCGCATTTTACTGTATCGGCCCGAAAGAAACTCATAGGACATGATCATGTCCTTGCTGCCCGATACTAGACTTGAATGAAAACTTGTCAAGTAATTCAGTTACCTGTAAAATGATTACCATATGATTGTCTCTTGCAAATCATAAACTTGTTGTGCAACATACTCACTGTTTTACATTTATGTGTTTTGCCTGGTCTCCACTATCCGCATGGTTCATGTATCAAGTATTACATAAGTTAATGTCCTTGGTGACAATCACTTTAGGCTTAGACACATTGGTCTTGTTATCTTGGCTACTAAGTGCTTGTTTACTGCCATTTATCTATAGCTGTAAAACACAACTATAATGTATTTGAAATGAAATCAGATAAAATGTATATTGTAGTATCCAAAATGCAAATATATTAGTCATTTACCAGCATATTGATAACGAGAATCTGCAGTCTATCAGCATTTGATTTCTGCTTCTTGATTTCCAATTTATTGTATTACTATATCTGCAGGTTGTAATCATTCATAAAGGACTTGATCGCTGTGCAGCCTTACTGCAGGATATTTTGCATAATGATGTCGGAGGCACGTGAGTTATTAGTTCTTTACTTTTGAATTCTTATTTATTTTAGTTTATTTTTTTGTTAATGCCTTTTGTGCCAAACAATCTTTTTACTTTAGATACTGCAACCTTACATCCAAATCCAGGAAGAAAAATTTCTGCTAAAATCAGTTCCAAGTCAGCAGCAGGTAGAGGAAGTGTCTCAAAAAAGAAAATACAGAGGAAAAATGCTGCACACGTACATAAAGAAATAGGTAAGAGCTTTTTTAGGTTTAGTGTATAGTAATCGGGTCATAATTTTATTAGCACCGGGAACAATTTTCAAAGCGTTTAGGCTCCTAAATTAGCTCTTTTGAAAATGTACTAGGGCCAAGTTCCTAAATGTAGGCTCCTAGTTTCATGAGGCTCCTGAGTTTAGAACCCTAAAAAGTGGGTGGCTATGGGGGCGGAGTTAGGACAGAGGAATAAACCTAGGAGCATAGCACTGATTTTCACAACTAGACACCTAATTTAGGGACCTAAATCTAGGCAAATAAATAGGGCTAAATTTAGGGTTCTAACTTTATATGAATTTTCAGCTGAAAACATAGGCACCTAATTTACCGTATCATTCTTCAAAATGTGTTATGGCGTTAACTCATGCGTTAAGTGCCATTACACATGGTGCAATGCAAATTTTTTAAAAGGGATTGGGGAGAAGTCAGGGGCGGGATTTCCATAAAAGTGGGCTGGCTTTGCACTTTGCAAAGCCATAATGCACGATATCGCACAGTTTTAACGCCAAAAATAACTACACCTTTTTCAATAGCATTAAGCTGTGCGATATCGTGCGTTATGCCCATAATGCAATTTGTGAATTTTTGGCAAATTCCGTTTTGGGCGTTTTTAGGCTGAGGAAGGGCCTGAGATGTGGGGGAAGGGTGTGAGATATGAGAGAGAGAGGAGGGGGGGAGGAGAGAGAGCGAGAGCCTCTGGGGGTGGCCCATAGTAAGCAGCTATTTATGCTACTATTAGAGGCCCACCTAGTAACCCGAGGTGAGGTTTAGGTAGCAGTGTAGGGGTTAGGGGCCACTTTTACATGCAGAGTGAGATGTACGAACAGAACAGTGCCCTCTTGTGAAGATTTGGTGTACAAATCTGATCTGTGTGTGAGTTTTCTCACTCTGAAAGACACTAAGAGTGTTATATTGCTTGCAAGAATTCCCTTTGAAAATTACCCTCCCTGTATCTATGGGACAGATGCTTAGTATATCTGACCCTAAATGCCTTATTGCTAATGAATTTTACTGTGTGCACAAAGTTAAGAGACAAGGTGGTGACTAGGTCACTGTAAGCATGTGAAACAGTGCCTATATTTCCCCTTAAACTATTGCAGGATCCTGCCTGGTCCAGCTTAATTCCCCTTGAGAGAGAGATCTGTGGGTGGGGCCCAACAGGGGAGGAATAAGAGCTAGGATCCAGGTGGGGATAGTCAGACCAGGCCCGGGTCTCCAGAAGGAAGGCAACTCCTGTTGAGTAACGCTGTCCAAACATTGAACTGTGTTGAAGCTGAGCTGTGAGTACTGACGGAAGCAGTACTGAACTGTGAGTAATTGAGTACATTGTTCTGGAGGGAAGGACAGTCTACTGTTGTTTTTGTTTGTGAAGCTACAGAGTTTTAATTAAGGCTGGAGTCAGACTGAATTTATATTTCTAGGCCTGGGGATCACTGCTTGGTTCCTAAAAGCAATACAGGAGTATCCTGTAGCCCATGGGTTACAGCCTGTTTCTTTGTCCTCTCTGGGGAGGGGCAGTGCTAATGCAGATTTCCACTTATTACCTTAATGGGATCAGAGGAGCTCAAGTAAGACAGCTATTTAACTCAAAATCAGACATTTATTTTCAGACTTACTGCTCAGAATAAAACACACCACTTATGTCAGAAACTTTTATATTACAATTCTTAACACAGCAAATATTTATAATGAATAAAGCTTAGCATTTATTGGTGAATTAGAGTACTATTAATAAGCTAAGCTAAATATCCCCATAACTTTGGAAGATACTTTCAGTCTCACCCTGGAGCGGTCTCTGTGGCTGAGCCAGGAAAGACTCTTTAGTTCACCACCATGCAGTACTCTCCGAAATGCTGAAGCTTGTCTGCTAAACCGTACAGAGGGGCAGTGAGTGATGGCTTGGGTGTCATCTTCGGGTGTTAATGGATCATCTTCTGCTGCTGCTTCCTGAGCCCCCTCTCCTATGCTGTTTTTAAAAGCCAGGGGGATCACATGATGTGGGGAACAGAGGAGGCTGCTTTCTCTCTCGGCTCTAGGTGCCAGGTTCCTGCAATTCAACCCCTGAAGGACTCTTACCTGATTCAAACTCCTCTTTTGAGTTGGACATATGTCCATAGTGTGATTCATGCCAAAATCGCCATCAGGTATACCGGCTAAGCCAGGGAGAAAGGAGAGAGAAAAACCACATGGCACAGAAGTTAAGGTGGTGACCGCACCGGAGCTTACAGAGGCTCACCCAACAGCGGAGGAAATGCTCGCTAAAATTAGAGGCAGTCAGCGCTGCTCTAGATGAGAAACTTGGTGGTATTTCTGAACAAATCTTGGATTTAAAAATGACTATCTCGGAATTTAACCCATGTATTGAACAGGCTGAGGGCTGTATCTCCCTCCAAGAAAATGTCCGAGGGACAGCGCATCTTCGGATCTGTCAGATCAAGAGGGGTCTCTGCGGCTGGCTCCTGATCAGGGTACGGATGGGGATCCGGATGCCCAGACTCCGCCGACGAAGCAAATGGGCTCCCTTCCGGTGGAGGGGGATGACCCCAAGGTGATTCGCTTGTTTCGAAGGGATGAACTGGGGCCCCTAATTCCGTTCATCCTCGACGAGCTGGGAATTGAAGTCCCTCAGGAGGATTCCAGGTTTGGGCCTAATATGGATCCGATGATGCTGGGTCTCAGAGGTCCAGCGAGGTCATTCCCATTCCACTTGTCGGTGTCTTATCTTCTATTTAAGGAGTGGGACACTCCTGATTTGGGGTTGAAGTTTAGTAGAGCTATGGATCTTCTCAGGGTGCCTAAGGTGGACGCTGCTGTTTCAGCGGTGACAAAGAGGTTGACTATTCCGGTGACGGGTGCCACAGCCTTGAAAAACTTGCAGGACCGCAAGTTGGAGGTACATCTCAAGAAGATTTTCGAGGTATCAGCTCTCTCTGGGTACGGGCTGAGATCTGCAGCAGCTTCACTCAGCGGGCCAGTCTCTGCTGGGTCCAAGATTTACAAGCATCTGTGGAGCTTACTGATGCCCAGACACAACAGGCTAGGAGGTTGGAGGCTGCGGTGGCTTACAGTGCGAATGCACTGTATGACCTTTTATGGACCTCAGGGAAGACGATGGTCTCCGCGGTCTCAGCACGTCGACTCCTATGGTTGCGGAATTGGTCGGCGGACGTATCCTCCAAGGCGCATTTGGGCTCTCTGCCCTTCAAGGGAAGATTGCTGTTTTGGACAGCAGTTGGAAGATATGATCAAGTCGCTGCCGGAAGACAGGCCTCTGACGAGAGGCTAGTTTCCGCAGAGAGTGAGATTTCGGGGGAATCAACATTTTCGCTCCTCGTTTCGTCAGGGACAAAGCCGTCAGTATACAGGCAACCCAGTCCTTTCAGGGCCGGCGGCCCTTCAGAGAAGGAGCCCCTCAGGCGCATGGGGGCTCCAAGCCCTCACAATGAAGTGAGGCTTCTCCACTCCTCTGTTCCAAAGATCGGGGGCAGGCTGTACTTATTCCTGGAGGAGTGGACCACGGTAATGTCGGATCAATGGGTCCTAAGCATAATCGAACACGGCTACACTTTGGATTTTGCACGGCCAATCCAAGACCGCTTCATGGTGTCCCCATGCGCGTACTGTCAAAAGAGGCAAGCGGTACGAGACACCCTGCAGCATTTGCAGGCTCTCGGCACCATAGTTCCGGTTCCTACTGGAGAGCTCAGGCGCGGGCATTACTCCATCTATTTCATTGTGCCGAAAAAGGAAGGAACTTTTCACCCCATTCTCAATTTGAAACAGGTCAGTCGGGCGTTGAAGGTGCCTCGTTTTTGGATGGAAACTACGCTCTGTGATAGCATCTATACACAAGGGGGAGAGTATCTGGTGTCACTGAACCTGACGGAAGCTTATCTGCACATCCCCATCCATCCGGATCACCAGAAATTCCTACGATTCGCGATCCTCGGACACTTCCAGTTTTGTGCTCTCCCATTCGGCCTCGCAGCAGCACCCAAGGTTTTCACCAAGGTGATGGTGGTGGTGGCAGCGGTTCTTCAGCACGAGGGCATACTGGTTCATCCCTATCTGGACAACTGGCTGATTCGGGCGAAGTCAGAAGCTTTGTGCGAGGCCGCGGTCCAGCGAGTCCATCAGAGATTGACTTCCTTAGGCTGGGTGGTCAATCCTTGGAGTTCCTGGGGGCCAGGTTCAATACGGTCTTGGGCAAGGTTTTCTTACAGAAGAGAGGCTTTCCAATTTGGTTTCCCAGGTGGATTTATTCACATCCATGCCATGGCCCAGCGCCTGGGATTACTTGCAGGTTCTGGGGTCGATGGCTTCCACTCTCGAGCTAGTCCCGTTGGCCTTTGCTCATATGTGTCTTCTTCAGTCTGCGTTGCTCTCCCGCTGGAGTCCGCTCTCCCAGCAATTCCAGTAAAACACATTCAGATGTGCATACAGATGAATTAGCCTTTAAATGTTACAGTAGGAATTCTAACATGAGTGCATAGTCTTTAGAAATAGTACTGATTGGAAGCTGCATTTCGGCCTTTAGAACGGTAGCTGCAGGGGCTAGA
Source organism: Rhinatrema bivittatum (assembly GCF_901001135.1). Lineage (NCBI taxonomy): Eukaryota > Metazoa > Chordata > Amphibia > Gymnophiona > Rhinatrematidae > Rhinatrema > Rhinatrema bivittatum. Next base: position 34,167,437 of record NC_042620.1, on the reverse strand, counting down.
AATAGCAGTTGTTACAAACAAGTATTTGTTGTTTCAGTATTGGAGAGAAAAATGGACCTGGGTGTACCTACTTCTCAGAAAAACTCAAGTGCTGTGCAGAAACAGGTTCATCAGACAATCCAAGTCCCATTCTGCCAGCGTTCTCCTGTAGTTCATCCAGCACTGTGTGAGCATGTGCAGACTCAGATGTCTCTGCTGAGTAAGCAGCTGTCACAGACTAACTGTAATGGAGTCTTTGATCATGGTAAATATGTCTGTTAGTTTTCAGTTTTGTGTTGTGCGATTTTATCTGTTGCTTGAAAGCTGTGAGGTATTTTAAGACCTCATTGCAATTTTAGTAATGCCAGTTTTCCTTGTTACTTTAATGATAGGATCTCAAGGTGCTACACTCTTCAATTATCGCTTAGCTACATCCACACCAGCTCTTTCCCCTCAGAATTCAGAAAATCCTTTAACAATTCAACCTGTAAGTATATTTGCTTAAAATAAAAGCAAGGACATTACTCTCTTTGTATGAATTAGTTTATTCAGTTGAATTTTAGTGTATACATTTTAAAATAAATTGTGATGTGATCAAGTGTAAATGGCTGCTGCATATATGAGTGGATGTGGAGATCATGCATAATTTCAGAATGTAGCTAAACTGCTAAAAATATCAAGTAAACATTGTAAAGTCGATTCTTCCTATACTGTCATATTGTTTGGCAGATTTCTTTAGGGGAAGGGGTAAGTCAGTTTACAAGCTTTGGGTTGCCTTTGTGTGACTTCTGTCTAATGTTCAAGTCATATTTGCTCAGTTTAGTGATTTTTAAAAGTCTATTTTTTATTTATTTTTTGTACGCATAATAAAAAGTATTTGGTAATTTGGATGAGTTTTATGGACTGACATCACAATGCAACACATTCCATTATTCATCTGATGGCGCCTCCTAAAAGAATCTTACTCAGTTTTGCATTCTGCTGATGGATGTATCACTGGTGGGATGCATCAAAATACCATGGCATCAGCATGCTTATAGCTCTGTTGGCTTTAGTGAAGCCTGAGATGCCTTAGATTCAGGATGCTTTTGAAATTGCTGGCACTGTAAGTCATTCAGAACTTGCAAGTTAAATTTTTTCTATGATATTAAAAATCACCATGTAGTTACTGGAGATGGAGAACTGTCCCATGCAACATTTACTTCAAGAGTTTTTACTTCAGTTAGCAAACCTAAAAGTTAAAATAATAATACATTTTTGTTGATTTATTTGTATACATGCACAGAAACAACTTAATATGTGTAGGTAAAATCTATTTAAGTATCTAATATTTGCTATTTAATTTTCATTGGGAATGATGGCAAAATTAAAATTATGCTAGAATTTTTGTGGTTAGAATGTTGTAAATAGAAATGAATCATTTTAATGTACTGTAGGTAAATATGAGCTAATATTACAGCTCGAGCATAAAATGTGTATATTTTTTAAATGAATAATGCCAACATCTGAGTCTATTCAAAACGCAGCTGCACAATTTATCTTCCTCCAATGCCATTACAAATGTATGATACCATCCCCTTGCACATGTACCTTATCAAGTCAGTATGTTGGCTCCCCATTCATTCACATATACGTTCGTCTTTTCACTTATCAGCTCCTCATTACTTCTCCCCTCTCAGCTCCCACGATACCTCTTCCTCATGCTCTCTGTTCATCAGATAAGCTGTGAATCTATGCCTTTCTCCATTGCCAGAACTTAACTCTGCGCTTTTGAGTTTGTGGCACCGTATGCTTGAAACAACTTTTCTGAGCTGGTGCATCATGCTTCCTCTCTGGCCATATATAAGTCCTGCCTGAAAGCCTACCTTTCTGAGGTTGCTTTTAAACCCTGGCTTTTCCAGAACATAGCTTTTGTGATTCTTCTTCTTCTTTTTTTTTTTTTTTTTTTTTTTTAAACCATCATCACAGTAATAAATGCATTTCCTGAAACCTTTTTTATTGTTTGTTTATGTATATGCGGGGGAAGGGTGTATGCGTAATTTTCAAAAAGGTTTGTGCATGTAAACAGCTTTTGAAAATTATCCATGGGGGGTTTGCGGAGGGAAAGTATGCACATAACTTGATTATGCACATACTTTTCCTCACACTTGCAATAATGTTGAGGGGCAGGGAAAGGATTCCCATGCATACGTTGGAAAATCAAAAGTATGCGTGTAAATTTACATGCAAAAAGTCACCTTTCCTGCTTTGTGTGTGTGTGTGTGTATGTATGTATGTATATATATATATATATATATATATATATATACATATATACATACATATATATAGAGAGAGAGAGAGATATGCTGGCACAACCTGGATTATTCAAAACAGACTTATGTGTATAAATCCACTTTGAAAATCTTGGCTAAAGTCTGCAGGTCTTAACTAGATTGGAAACTTCACAGAGCAGGGAGTCTCTTATGTGTATCTCTGCAGCACTGCATACATCTAGTAAAATTTAACTGTATTTTTCCTTCTCTTTTATGGATGGATGTTCCTTTGATGCGTATAATCAGTGCGTGCCACAAGGAGGTGGAGTTACTTCAATCCCTGCTGGCCCATCTTCTGTTAGCACAGTTTCTCAAGCTCAGGGCATGCCTACAACCTCTGCTGTAATGTCATACATACCGGTGGCTATCCCAAATAATCCTGCAATGCCCTTTTTCCTTCAACCAATTTATGAAACAGAAACAGTAATAAAGCAAGGAAACCAGGAGCAAAACTTCAAGGCAGCAGACCTGCGTCAGCATATTCATGGCTATCCGAACCATCTACAACAGCATACTGATGAGAGCCAGATGGCTGATCAGAATATGTACCAACATCACAATCCAGTACAGCATGAGAACCTGGCTTCAGAGAAGGAGGCATATGCTTGGGGGCAGAGCGAGGGTACTTCCAGTGAGGAGGACAATATAAATTTTGTGGATATTACTCCAGTAAGGGAGATAAGTTGTCAAACCAGTTTTGAGCATAAAGTTCAGAAGCACAAAAAAGCAAGCCCCGAGAAGACCTTTGAAAAAGTTAAAACTGTAAGATATCTTCTAGAAGAGATCAAGGCACTGGTAGGAGATCAAGGTAAACGCACTTTTCTTTTAATTCTATACTGCAACTCAGCCCTTATTTGATGAAAAGTTAAGCAAGTTTACCATGCATTTCGTTTGAATTTCAGCAACATTCAGGGTGAACTATAAAATGAAGCAGAAATGCAAGGTAACTGAGCCTTTCTGTGTGGGTCCACCATTCTAATCCCTCTCAAGATGGTATTGACTGAAAGTCTGTTGCCAGGGAATTGTAAATAAGATTATTAGCAGGTGTCAACAAAAATTCAAACATAATTTAAAGCTTTAAAGTTCTTCCCAGACTTCATTATTTCCAATATGAAGGAGCAAGGTGTGCTTTAATTGAAGGTAAGTGCTTTAAATAACAGATACACACTGTCATTTCCATGTAGTTATATCATGATTTTAAAAAAACCCACAATCAAAGAAAATACTGGATATGCTTTATTGTGATCAGAAATAACTTGTCCAAGTGCCTGATTCACTAAGGCTTTTCTCTCATTCTGTGTTGATGGGGGGGAAAAAGAAATGAGCGAATCAGGCCCCAAGAGTACACCCAGTTTTTCCTTATATACACTATAGAAACATAGAAACAGAAATGACGGCAGAAGAAGACCAATCGGCCCATCCAGTCTGCCCAGCAAGCTTCACACTTCTTTTTTTTCATACTTATCTGTTTCTCTTGGCTCTTAGTAACCTTTGGTTCTATTTCCCTTTCACCCCCACCATTAATGTAGAGAGCAGTGATGGAGCTGCATCCAAGTGAAATATTAAGCTTAGTTAGGGGTAGTAACCGCCGCAATAAGCAAGCTACACCCATACTTATTTCTTTACCCAGACTATGTTATTCAGCCCTTATTGGTTGTTTTTCTTCTCCCCTGCCGTTGAAGTAGAGAGCTATGCTGGATATGCGTGAAGTATTAGTTTTACTTCTCCCCTGCTGTTGAAGCAGAGAGCTATGCTGGATATGCATTGAAAGTGAAGTATGCATTGAAAGCCACATTAACTATCAACAAATATTGAATAAGCCTAATAATTGGTAATACCTATAGCCTTTGGCCTCTCCGTTAATTTTACATACTCTTACCCTCCCTTGGGTTTTGTTTTGTTTTTTTTTAATTTGGAGATGGCAGTCCTCCAACCTTCTGCTTCGTGAAGGTGGAACACCAACCACTGGCCACTGGCATCCCGCTCCGTGAATGCATCTGTGGCTACTGCCACTCCGTGCAGTGTTTTGCTGCCTCCTCTTTATACACGTCCTCTAGACCTGATGGACCTTATCTGTTTCTCTTGGCTCTTAGTAACCTTTTGATTCTATTTCCCTTCTACCCCCACCATTAATGTAGAGAGCAGTGTTGGAACTGCCTCTAAGTGAAATATCTAGCTTAATCCTCCTTAAAGTCCCTCCAAATGCTACAGAACACTGTAGCCAGAACCCTCTCCAACGCTCATAAATACGACCATATTTCCCCTATACTGAAGGACCTACACTGGCTCCCTATTCCCTCCCGCATCCTCTTTAAATCCCTGACCATTATCCATAAAGCCTTATATTCCCATCACTCCAACTGGCTGGTAGATTCCCTCCAATTTGCCTGCTCGAATCGACCGACAAGGACCACTAACAAAGGGTCCCTCCATGTGCCATCCCTAAAGAAAGCACACCTCACAGCTACAAGGGATCGGGCGCTCTCCATTGCTGGACCTATGCACTGGAACTCACTCCCAACCCACGTCAGACTTGAACCTTGCACCACCAAATTCAGAGCCCAGCTCAAAACCTGGCTATTCAAACAAGCCTTTCCCCAACACCCTTGATGAATATTGAATTGTGATGGATCATGACCTGAATTTGACTATGAACTTGTTCTTATGACATTATAGTTCACTTGTTAATTGTTTCTATGCTTCTCTGCTCTCCTATTGGTTTTTTGTACCCCCTACCCTTCCCCTGTTACTTGTAATTTCCGTTGCTTTTGTTCCATGTAAACAGAGGTGATGTTTCGACTAACACTAACATCAGCATAACATCAGCATAGAAGACTCTTTAAATAAATAAATAAATAAAATAAATTAGTTAGGGGTAGTAACCGCCGCAATAAGCAAGCTATACCCATGTTTATTTGTTTACCAAGACTAAATAATTCAGACCTTGTTGGTTTTTTTCTGTATATAGATCTACTTTTCTTCATTCCCCCTGCCATTGAAGCAGAGAGTTATGCTGAATATGCATTGAAAGTTAACTATGAGACTTCCTCCCCTGCTGTTGAATCAGAGATCTATGCTGGATATCCGTGATGTAGCAGTCTTTCTCCCATGCTGTTGAAGCAGAGAGCTATGCTGGATATGCATTGAACATGAAGTACCAGGCTTATTTGGTTTGGGGTAGTAACCGCCGTAACAAGCAAGCTACTCCCCGCTTTTTTTTGTGAATGCAAATCTTTTTCCACGTTTCCTCTTGCCGTTGACGCTTAGAGCAATGTTGGAGTCGCATTAACCATATGTATGTTTATTGAATAAGGGTATTATCTCTAGGCAGTAGCCGTCATTCCCGCGAGCCACCCACTCTTCATTCACGTCCTCTAGACTTTATGGATCCACAGTGTTTATCCCACACCCCTTTGAAGTCCTTCACAGATCTGGTCTTCACCACTTCTTCTGGAAGGGCATTCCAGGCATCCACCACCCTCTCCTTTAAGAAATACTTCCTTACATTGGTTCTGAGTCTTCCTCCCTGGAGCTTCAAATCGTGACCCCTGGTTCTGCTGATTTTTTTCCGACGGAAAAGGTTTGTCGCTGTCTTTGGATCATTAAAACCTATCAAGTATCTGAAATTCTGTATCATGTCACCTCTGCTCCTCCTTTCCTCCAGGGTGTACATATTTAGATTCCTGTTTAGAAGCCTGTTCTCCGTTGAATTAGCCAGAACGCATGGGTGAAGTCATCTGAGGGTGTATGGACTCAGTTCTCGGAGCTTAGTAAAAGTCTTACTGAGCTATGTGGGAGTTCTTGGGTGTGCCTCCTCCCTCAGGAGTCCCTCAGTCTTTCTTCATCTGAGCTACCACATGAACATGTTGTCCATCTCTCTCTTAAGATTTTGTTTTGGCATTTTCCAGTGGAAACTCGTGACCAGCCGGTCCCAGCCTGATGGAAATATTTTTCCTACAAATGACCATTCTTCCAAAGACGTCCCTTCTGCTCTTTTAACAGTCATCCAGCCCCTCCCACTCTTCAGCAGCTGCCCAATGGAGGCTGTCAGAGGGAAAAGTGTCATCTGAGGGCCCAGCGGTAGACAAAGCCTAAGCCTGCGATCAGTTTTTGACATTTTTGAGGACTGTCTCCTCCCATGGGGGGAGGGCCCAATGCGTCCTTTCAGAATGGATCCGTATTATCAAGGACAGGTGGGTCTTGAAAATTATGGAACAGGGCTACCGTTTACACTTTTGCCCTCCTCAGACCCAATGGATTTCGGTCTTTGGCTCTGCTGCCTTTTAATCTGCTCAACTGCGGCCAGAGTTTGAGTCTGTATTTCAACAGAAAGTGGTAGAGCTTGTCCCTTCAGTGTGGGTAGAGACTCTGTTCTGGTTTTCCCTAATTCCAAAGAAGTCCGGGAGATTGAGGCCTGTTCTGGATTTATGGAGGGTGAACAGATTGTTGCTACAAGAGAGGTTCAAGATGAACTCCCTTCAGCTTTTCCTTTCTGAGGGATTGGATATGCATTCTGGATCTAAAGATGCTTGTGCACACATTCCCAATCATGCCACCCATTGGAAGTTCCTCAGGTTTGTGGTGAAGGACTTACACTACCATTGCAAGCTGCTTCCTGTTGGTGGTCCGAAGAGTATTAAAAATAATAATAATAATAATTGTTTTGCAAGTGGCTGCACAGCTTCATTCTGCAGGGCGTCTGGTTATTCCCATACCTGGACATCTGTTGGTAACTGGTCCTTCTCCAAATTCATATCACAAACTTAACAGGCTTCCAGCTTCAGGACTGAGATTTTACATATTGTAATCTTCATAGCTGAGTGCTACCAATTTACCCATAAAATATACCAAGCCCCATAAAATATAATTCAACAAAGGATTTCAGCAAAGCTTTTGATATTGTCCCGGATAGGAGGCTCGTTAATAAACTGAGCAGGTTGCAGTGATCCCAAGGTGGTGGCCTGGATTAGAAACTAATTGAGTGATAGATGACAGAGGGTGGTGGTAAATGGAAATTACTCTGAGGAAAGAGGGGTGATTTGATGTAGTGCCTCAGGGATCGGTCCTGGGGCTGGTTCCATTCAATATCTTTGTGAGCGATATTGTGGAGAAATGAGAGGGAAAACCTTGCACATGATGCAAAGATCTGCAGCAGAGTGGCTACCCCTGAGGGGAGTAAGACAGAATGAGAAGTGATCTAAGAAAGCTCAAGAAGTGGTTGAATATTTGGCATTTTAACATTCAATGCCAAAATGTACACAGTCATGCAATTGAGGTGAAGAAGTCAATGGGACCGGAATGGGATGGGTGGTAAAGAGCTGATGTGCTCCAACCTGGAGAGAGACCTTGAGGTGATAGTATCAGATGATCTCAAGTAGTGAAACAGTGTGATAAAGTGGGCGCCAGCACTAGGGGGATGCTTGGGTGCATAAGGAGCGGCATAACTGGTATTAAAAATAAATAAAGAGAAATTGGTAAGGCCTCTTTACAGTGCATTGTGAGGGTTTACATAGAGTGCTATGTGCCATTCAGGAAGCTGTATCTAGGATATAGAGAGGCCAGAGAAGATTTGGAGAAAAGCTACCAAAATCCCTGTGAGGTGAGACTGAAGGTCCTTAATATGTATACATTAGAAGAGAGGTGAGACGAGGATAGGAATGACAAAAACATGTAAATACCTTTCAGGTATTAATACATGGCACAAAGCTTTTTCAATGGAATTGTGATATGAAGCTTGAAGGGGGTAGATTAAAGAACAAAAGGGCCAATATCATTAGCATTAAAATCAATTTCTTTACTGCCCAGACTAGTTTTTTGTTGTTGTTATTTTTTAAACTCTTGGACGTCCATATTCAGAGACATTTAGCAGATAACATGTCCAGCTAAATTATAGATGGATAACTCATTAACACAAATTCTGGACTCTCTAATTCACCTCAGACCTGGAGTAAAATTTCCAACACTAAGAAAATCTGAGTTAAGCTAGTACTCCTATTTGCATTGGGCGATAATAACTAATGCCTTCATTTATATGGGATTTCCATGCAAGGGCGCTAAGCAGTGCGTACAGTTTTACATGCACATTTTTTGTGCATAAAACGTCTTCCTGTATCAGAAGTACAGTTTGCATACAAAAAATGTAGGTAAAAACTATGACCTCTGCTGAGTGAACCTTAGTAAATATTTTTTCACAGAGAAGGGAGTGAATACCTGGAATGCTCTCTCCTGAGAGGTGGTGCAGACAAAAACAGTAACAGTTTTAAAAAGCATGGGATAAACACAGGAGTTCTCTAGTGCCAAGAGAATGGTGATGAAGCACTTGGGGTAAACTGCAAGGAATGGCAGTTGCAAACCAAAACAACAGTGATATGGCTGCATTGCACTACCTAGAAGGCATGGGCTAACCTGCATGGAGCGGCAGTTACAACCCTAGAAGACACCCGAGGGGAGTGGGTGTCAGGTTCCATATCTGAGATGTAGCCTGATAGAGCAGAGGGCTGCAAACCAGGGAAGCCAGAGTTCAAATCCTTCTGCCACCCCTTGTGACCCTGGACATGTCACTTCTCCTTCCATTGCCTCAGGTAGAAAGTTAGACTGTAAGCCTTTGGAGACAGGAAAATACCTACAGTACCTGAGTGTAATCTGCTTTGAGGTGCTGGAAGGCGTAATATAAATGTGGGGATTTATCTGCCTATCTACACAAAATGAATCAATTGCTACTGGACAGACCGAAAGGGCCATTTTGGTCTTTATCTGCCATCATTTGCTGTGTTACAAGCTTACAGTACCCATGAACTAAGGTTTGTGCAGTTTGCCTGAGAACAGTCAGAAGCCAGGGGCATTGCCAAATTTGATTTTTTTTTTTTTTTTTGGTGGTTGTTGGAGGATGGGTAATGTGACTAGCTTCCCCCCCCCCCCCCCTCAATCCCTTACCCTATCCTATATAGTTCTTGACAACAGTGGCTACAAAATCAAGTTCTGGCATCACTGTCTCCTGTCTCTGCTGTTTCTCACTCTCCCTCTGTGGGAGAGAGTCTGTTTTCTGAACCCGCTAACAGCCACCTCTCCTGGGCCAAGGAGGCGCTAGGGGCACGTAATCGTTCCTAGCCCCTCATTTAAATACAGGATCATGCGCCCAGGAAAGGTGGCTGGGCACGTGTTGGGAGAGTGGCGCTCAACACTGAGCCCCTGTTTTCCCACGGACCTTGCAGAATCGGCCTGTTTGACTGCCTCAAGCCTTTACAAGTCTGGCCGGGAGCAGCGTGTTGACTAATTACTATCTGTGTGTTTCAGAATCCATCTCTCTCCATATTAGCAGCTTCCCTCGCCAAACCACTGTTTATTCAGAATTTGTACTGCAACATTACTCCTTTATACCTCCTGGAAAAGCACGTAACAAATTAAATAAATGATGAGTGGTTCCAATGCCCCCAGATCCTCAAACACCTATAATTTTAAGGGGCTGACGTCTAGGGGTGGGGGCCAGAGCCAAAGTGAAGAGGCACAGGCCCCCACCCCTCAGGCCAACCTGTGCCTATGCCTCTGGGTTGGTTGGTTTTTTTTTTTTGTTTTGTTTTTATAATTCTTTATTTTCATAGTTTTCAAAAATCTTAGTCAAAACTTGATATAAGTGAAATATTGAACAAAACACAGGAAAAAAACAATATTGTATTATTTATACAACACAAAGGCAATTAGTAATAATGAGACCTCATAATGGGGACTGTAAAAATACTGAAACATCTTTGAGCAATGTCCAGAATATCATTAAATATCTGCAAATTTCTAAACACTTTTAGCAAATTATGAGGAAATTGTTAAGGGACTCTCTCTATTTTGAAAAAACCCTTCCAGTTGATCTGGATCAAAAAACAAATATTTATTAGGACCTAATATAATTAAACATTTACATGGATACTGCAAAAGAAATGTAACGCCTATATCTAAGACACGCTGTTTCTTTTGTAAAAAGACTTTCCCTCTCATCTGGGTGGTTTTTCCAATAGCTGGAAATATTGCAAGCTGATGGCCATAAAATCTTTTTTCTGAGGCACTGAAAAACATTTTCATGGTCCAAATTCCATCAGGATCCAGAGCAGATATCACCAATAAAGTAGCACAACCCACAATATCTACTTTGAAATCCTGAAATAAATCAGTTAAATTCTCTAATACATTAGGTTGTTCAGGAGGATTACTCAAATGTTCACCAGATCTAGAGGCAATATAAAAAGCCTTTGTAATAGGGGGAATAGCATCATGTGATACCTTCAGTACCTCCACATAGAATTTCCTAAGCATTTCAACAGGTGAAATACTTAATGACTTAGGGAGGTTTAGAATTCTTAAATTCAACCTCCTAGAGTTATTCTCTAGGGATTCTAAACTATGTTGATTTAATTCTTGCCCTTTAATCAAAGCCATATCACTTTAGGAAAAGGTTTCGCACTGTTTTTCCAATTTAGAGATACAATTATTAAGAATAAAACAGAACGTATCGTGCCCCCAAAACCTGGGGTTGAATGAAGCCTACAGCCTTAGAAATATTTTCAATTTCGGTCCCTAAAGAAATTTCTAAACCTTTAATAGCTGTGCAAAGTGTTTCCATGGTAATCTGTGCTGGTATCTCAGGCAAATTTGTAGAAGCTCTCAAAGCGTATGTCAAAGAATTAGGAACTTCCATCGTTGCCTGGGAACCTAATATTACAGGTTCCTCAACCACAGGAGGGATCTGCACAGCATTATCAGGGCTAAGGGAGGTAGAATTCCCTGAAGTAGAGGGCAAAGTTGCCCTCATGCCAGTCCCAACCATCCCCGAAGGTATACTGGTAGCCATAGGTTGCAGAAACCAGTCAATAGTCTGCTGGGATTCTGAAGGGAGAAGAACTGTAGGATTGGAAGGGAACACACGAACTGTCCCTTTTCTCTTCTTCCACATACGTTTTGGCGGGTTGGTGCACAGTGGGGAAAAAAAAAGAGGAGAGAGAGAGGAGAACTTAATTGGAGGAGGAGTCTTTGAAAGGAGCAGAAGAAGCAGTCAGAGTTTCAAGTTGGAATTTACAGACAAGATATTCAGGTTGAAACAAAGCCATGCGCCCCTTTGGCGACGTGCCGGCGGCGGCTGCGCATCGCTGCAGGGCCCCTCCGGTTTCCCACTCCGATGACGTCTGGGCACTGGGCTGTCCTCTGCTGAAGCCCCGAAGACAAAATACAGGCTGCACTACCGAAATGGCCTGGTTAGTAGTGGAAAGGGAAATGGTTAGTAGTGGAAAGGGAAATGGAAACAGGTTTCCAGTTTTGTATCACTGTGCTCACTACTATCTTTCACTACCAGCCCAGCTAGTGTGAGATAATCTAGTACAGCTCACAGCTATCTTATCAGGATGGAGCACAAAATCTTCTGACCCTGCTACGAGAGATGATGAAAAGAGCGCTGGGTTTCCAAAGCACTGCCTACGGTTAGTTGAAAGTCTTGGAAACAGGTTAAAAAAAAAGACTTTCCCTGTTCTGTGCCTGTGGAAAAACTGTTCATTGATTGACATGTCAATTTTTATATTTTTAAAACAAAATTTTTTTTTTCTTTGTTACAAAGGCAGTTTCAAGCACTAGGGAAAAATGTGAACGTGGGTGCCCTGCGCTGTTTGCAACCTGGCCTGCTTCCAGTGAGCATTGTCATCTTTTCTGAGCAGGTCCTTTTGCTGCTGTGGTTGAAAGCTATGGTGAAGGGTAGTTTGAATTAACATATCCTTTAGAAAAGAGTAGAAGCTTTGTGTTTTTTCTCCAGAGGCATTCTAGGCAAAAGGCTAGTAAGGAAGTTCAAGTAGTGCAGCTCGTGTTATGGTGTTTTGTAGGTCATATAACACATGCTGTTTTTGTTTCTCTTCTGTGACATCTAGATGATACAGAAATTCTGAGGCTGATATCCGAGCTGGAAAAATCTCTCTCTCTGCTACCCACGGCAGTGGAAAGTACAAATGTACAAGCCGAAGTAGCACTTGCTATGCAGCCTCTCAGAAGTGAAAATGCACAGTTGCGCAGGTCAGTCATCAAAACCCAGTAAAATCAAGCTCAGTGGGCTGGAGTTGTCAGGCTTTCGCTTCCTTTGGAATGACAAGGTTTGGACATGTCCTTCAGCTTTCTCTGAGGTCTGTGTGATCATAGAAGGTTTCCCCTCGGAGGAAATATCCCGTTTTTCAGTGGGGGAGCTTGATCACTTGGCAATCTGTCAGAAACAGGAGAATGAAAGCAGAGCAAACAATCCTGTGCAGTTCTTATTTTTATGAGGGGTTTTTATTTATATTTGCTAACATTCCTGCTTAGCATCCTAGGCAAGGAACATCTATTGCAATTAGGCAAATCGCACATTAAACAAATACGATTGATTTAGGAAAGTTTCAGAAGCCATGTGATGACAGTGCAGGTGTAAGAATATATACCGTACGGGCTTGTTTAACAAAATGCTTAATGGTAGTTTTGTTTTAAAAGCCCAAGGTGCCCTGAGCCTGTTCATATTGTCCCCCCTTTCCCCCATCTCTTGCTGATGCTGGCAGAGGAGTAGGGGAGTGCCTTACAGATCGAATGAATGTCTATAAAAATAGGGCCAGATCAAAGAATTGTACTAAAAAATGCAAATTAGCAGTTATTTTGGGTGGTTAGTGAATTTTTCAGTTGATTTTAAGGTCTGCACACATTCTTAGGATTTCCACTACTGCAAACAGAAAACTGCCCAAATATTTGCAAAAATGATACATCATGCTTTCTTGTGCAATTTTGTAATAGCACAAGTTTTACCATGGGCATACATTTGGCGCTAGACTGACTGACTAAATAAATAAATAAATAAATATTTAAAATTTCTTATTTGATAGTGCATAAAGAACAACTTCCAATGTAAAAACTAATAATAGAAGCTACCAACTTGAGTCTAAAGCCCAGATTTCAGCACTTTGCATAAAAATCCTATAGTACTATTTGCACATCTTTTATTGTGCAAAAATAAAATATATATATTTCTCACAGGACAAAGCAGGATAGTAGTCCTCACATATTGGTGATATCATCAGGATGAAGCCCAGTCACGGAACACTATTGTCAAAGTTTCTAGAACTTTGACTGGCACCTACTGGGCATGCCCAGCAATGCACTGATCCTGTATCCAGCAGGGGTCCTCCTTCAGTCTTCTTTTTTCCATGCAGCAGTTGCCATGCGGGTTAAAGAGTTCTCTTGAGATTCCTGACAGGAAGTTTCCTCACGGAACTTCATTCAAATTTTTTCTAAACATTCTACCTCATAGGGGTCCCCCTATCGATATACATACTCCACGGTCGAAAGGTAAAGTTTTACCCTTGTGGTTGATTCCCGTCAAGTTATCCCTTTGGGGCCTACTGGCCATTGACTGCACCGCTGCTAAATTTTTGTCGGAGCCATGGCGTCGGGTTTTCGTCGGTGCCCCGACTGTACTCGGACAGTGTCCATCACTGACCGGCATGGGGTCTGTGTTATGTGTGTGGGGTTCAACCACGATGTCCTAACTTACACCAAATGTGCTCAAATGTCACCCAAGGGCCGTAAGGCCCATTTAGAGAAAATGGACTTTCTCTTTCAGTTAAAAAACCCCAACGCCATCGATAGCTTCGTCTTTGTCCGAGCCGGTGCCATCGACCTCTCGCCAGCACCGGGACACCTCTGCTGTTCGACCGGCGTCGACAATTCCAAAAGTGTCGATAGCCTCCTTGTCTCCTCAGGAAAAGGACAGAGGAGAACATTGTGAAAAACGTCGACACCGGCATCGGAAGGCTCAGTCAATCGATCCAGGCAAGTCCTTGGCATCGACGTCGATAGAGCCACCGACAAAGAAGCCCCGTCCAGAAAAAGCCCCATCCTCTTCTGTGACTGGGTCACCGAGGCGTTGCCCACCTTCAGTGGTATTGGGATCCGGTTTTCCACCTTCACCGGTGGACCCTCCGGCTACGCCAGTGCTGCCTTCTACTCCAGTGCCGGGGTTCCATGCCCCAGGCTTCTGCGAGGAATTGGATCGGATAATCCAAGAGGCCATCGGTAAAGCACTTCAGGGCTTCCATCCTCCATTGACGCCGGTCCCCGATCTGATTCCCGTAGTGCTCACACCGCTACTGGGTAGATTGGATGCGTTGATGGTGCCCTGCCTCCGATGGATCCAAGAGCACCAATGGGTCCAGTGCCTTCTACACCGATTCCATTATTATCGGATGATGAAGAAACACAGATTCCCATTCCACCGTCTGGGATTTTACCACCGATTGGCACCGAGCCCTTCGGTGCCTCCATCGATGCTGTCGATGCCTAGGCCTGGTCCTTCAGGATTAGCACCCTTTCTCCCTGCTGGAGACCCACTAGGTGCTTGGGATCAGCCCTACAATCCTTGGACAGATGATTTTGTCCCAGGATACAGATGATTTACCATCAGAGCCCTCTCCCCCAGATGAAAGACGACGTTCTCCACCAGAAGATCTGTCTTTTATCAATTTCATCAAGGAAATGTCTGAAACCATTCCTTTCCAACTTCAGACAGAAGAGGACTCTAGGCGCAAGATGCTGGAAGTACTCCAATTTCTTGATGCTTCTAAGGAAATCATGTCCATACCTATTCATGAAATCCTGCTTGATTTCCTGAAAATAGGTGGGACGGAACATGGGTGTTCCCAGTTGGTCAACCGCAAGACAGATGCCACCTATCTTGTGCAGTCAGCTCCTGGGTTCTAGAAGTCTCAGTTGGATCATCATTCTGTAATCAGCCCAGAAGAAGGCACGACGTTCAAAACCTCATTCCTCCATACCTCCAGGGAAAGAACAAAAATCCCTGGATGCTTTTGGCAGGCGTGTCTTCCATGGCTCCATGCTCATATCTCATAAGAACATAAGAAAATGCCATACTGGGTCAGACCAAGGGTCCATCAAGCCCAACATCCTGTTTCCAACAGTGGCCAATCCAGGACATAAGAACCTGGCAAGTACCCAAAAACTAAGTCTATTCCATGTTACCATTGCTAATGGCAGTGGCTATTTTCTAAGGGCCGGATTTTAAATGCCCTGCGCTCGTAAATCCTGCAACAAAGGTAGGGGGGGGTTTAGATAGGGCCAGGGGGGTGGGGAAGGGAGGGGAAGGTGGGGGGAGGGTGAAGGAAAGTTCCCTCCGAGGCCGCTCCGATTTCGGAGTGGACTCTGAGGGAACAGGCAACGCGCGCCGGGGTCGGCACTCGGTTGCACAAATGTGCACCCCCTTGCGCGCGCCGACCCCGGATTTTATAAGATACGCGCGGCTACGCGCGCATCTTATAAAATCCAGCGTACATTTGTTCATGCCTGGTGCACGAACAAAAGGACGCCCTCGCGCAAATTTATAAAATCTACCCCAATGTGAACTTAATAGCAGGTAATGGACTTCTCCTCCAAGAACTTATCCAATCCTTTTTTAAACACCGCTATACTAACTGCACTAACCACATCCTCTGGCAACAAATTCCAGAGTTTAATTGTGCATTGAGTAAAAAAGAACTTTCTCTGATTAGTTTTAAATGTGCCCCATGCTAACTGCATGGAGTGCCCTCTAGTCTTTCTACTATTCGAAAGAGTAAATAGCCAATTCACATCTACCCGTTCTAGACCGCTCATAATTTTAAACCTCTCTATCATATCTCCCCTCAGCCCGTCTCTTCTCCAAGCTGAAAAGTCCTAACCTCTTTAGTCTTTCCTCATAGGGGAGCTGTTCCATTCCCCTTATCATTTTGGTAGCCCTTCTCTGTACCTTCTCCATCGCAATTATATCTTTTTTGAGATGCGGCGACCAGAATTGTACACAGTATTCAAGGTGCAGTCTCACCATGGAGCGATACAGAGCCATTATGACATTTTCCGTTTTATTAACCATTCCCTTTCTAATAATTCCCAACATTCTGTTTGCTTTTTTGACTGCCGCAGCACACTGAACCGACAATTTCAATGTGTTATCCACTATGACGCCTAGATCTTTCTTGGGTTGTAGCACCTAATATGGAACCCAACATTGTGTAATTATAGCATGGGTTATTTTTCCCTATATGCGTCACCTTGCACTTATCCACATTAAATTTCATCCGCCATTTGGATGCCCAATTTTCCAGTCTCACAAGGTCTTCCTGCAATTTATCACAATCTGCTTGTGTGATTTAACTACTCTGAACAATTTTGTGTTATCTGCAAATTTGATTATCTCACTTGTCTCGCATAGCCTCTTACCAGTTATACATGACCCAGTATAACAGAGACCTCTTCTAAAGGATCCAGGACTTCTCTGATTCATTACCAGAGCAACTCCAGACTCGGCGTCATATTCTGGCTCAAAAAGGTCTGGATGCTGGAAAACACGAGGTCCACACTGCCTATGATATCTTCAACACTGTCTCTAGAGGGTCTGCAGCGGGGATTAGTGCACAAAGATGGGCCTGGCTCAAATCCTCAGACTTAAGACCAGAAGTCCAAGACAGGTTAGCAGATCTACCCTGTGTGGGAGATAATCTCTTCGGGGAAAAGATCCAAGAGACGGTGGCGCAGTTAAAGGACCACCATGAAACGCTGCACCAGCTTTCTTCTGTGCTGTCTGAGTTCCCTTCCACGCCTAAGAGAACTTTCAGACGAGACTCTAAGCGGCCAACCTACAAGCCAAGGAAAATTTATCCTCCGGCTTCTAGAGGACACCCTTCCAGACCTTACCAAAAAGGTCAATCCAGGCAGACTCTGCCTCAAAAGTCTCAGCCAGCACCAGCATCAGGGTTTTGATTCCTTCCTAGAGAGTGTAAGGCAACTTCCTCTTCTATCGATACCAGTCGGCGGTCGACTCTGCCACTTCAGCAGCGCTTGGCACACAGTCACTACAGACCAGTGGGTACTTGCAGTAGTCACCCAAGGTTACCTCCTAAATTTCCTGACTGTTCCAGTAGACTCTCCACCTCGACCGAAATGGGGGAAGTCCGATCATTCTTCCTTGCTCAAGCAGGAGGTCTCATCCCTCCTCCCTCCTCCTATCCCGAGCAATGGAACTGGTATCCCTCTCCCAGCAGGGGCAGGGATTTTATTCTCTGTATTTTCTAATACGAAAAACGTCAGGTGGCGTATGCCCGATACTGGACCTCCGTGCCCTAAACAAATTTCTGTACAAAGAAAAATTCGAGATGGTAACCTTGGGCTCTCTACTTCCTCTTCTGCAAAGAGGAGATTGGCTATGCTCTCTAGATCTTCAGGAAGCATACACACATATCTCAATCAAACCATCTCATTGCAAATTCCCGCGATTCCTGATCGGCCCTCGTCATTTTCAGTACCGTGTACTACCATTCGGCCTGGCGTCTGCGTCACGAGTATTCACCAAGTGCCTAGTGGTGGTCGCGGCCTTCCTAAGGAATCAGAGTGTCCATGTCTACCCTTATCTCGATGATTGGTTGATAAGGGCTCCGACTCAGTAGGGCGCTCTAACCTCCCTGCATTCACTATCAACACCCTGATCTCCTTATACTTTCTAATCAACTATCCCAAATCCAAGATAGTTCCATCCTAAAACCTATCCTTTATAGGAGCCGACCTAAACACTATGTTGGCGAAAGCCTTCCTCCCCCAGGATTATGCTTTCACCATTACCGCACGTCCGCCCACAGGAAATTCACTCAATTGTTTGTGTTTCTTTTGATACCATCAAATTGGGAAATCCTGTGGGAAAGCAGACCCTCTCCTCCTGATTGGCGGAATGCATTTCTTTTTGCTACCAGCAAGCAGGCATTCCGCTACAAGACCGTGTAAAAGCACACTCGGTCAGGGCCATGACGACATCAGTAGAGCACCTCCGTTCGGTGCCGCTTTCTGATATTTGTAAGGCTGATACCTGGAGCTCTCTCCATACTTTCGCAGCCCATTATTGCTTAGATAAGGCTGGCACACAGGATTCCATCTTTGGCCAGTCTGTTCTACACAATTTGTTTTCTGTTTAACTTCCCAACATCCTTCCAGCAACCCATTCAGGGTTTCAGGATACCCTCCTAACCAAATTTCCACCTCTGTTGTTGTGCCTGTTGCACGTCTTTGGGTGCATTTGGTGTATTGCGCGGGCATCCTCAGCTCTGTACTCACCCGTATGTGAGGACTACCATCCTCCTTGTCCTGTGAGAAAGCAGAGTTGCTTACCTGTAACAGGTGTTCTCACAGGACAGCAGGATGTCGGTCCTCGCGAAACCTACCCGCCACCCCGCGGAGTTGGGTTCGTTTACGTTTTCTTATGTTATTTTTCGCACGTACTTTTTGCTATATAAAGAGACTGAAGGGGGACCCCTGCTGGATGCAGGGTCAGTGCATTGCTGGGCATGTCCAGTAGGTGCCAGTCAAAGTTCTAGAAACTTTGACAAGTATTCCGTGATTGGGCTCCATCCTGATGATGTCACCCATATGTGAGGACTAACCTCCTGCTGTCCTGTAAGAACACCTGTTACAGGTAAGCAACTCTGCTTTCCACATCACATAAGGGGAAATGGATTCAAACAGCAACCAAGGGCCCTGACATTTTAGGTCTGGGAAACTGATAAGCATGGGGGTAACCTATATGGTGCAGAAGATACTACCATAAGCTTGCTGGGCAGACTGGATGGACCATTTGATCCTTTTCTGCTGTCATTTCTATGTTTCTAGATTTTTTTTAGGAATTTTTATTAATTTTACAAAAGGTATAAAGACAGGATCTACAGCGAACATAGTCAACAATTTAGTTGAACGTACAACAAAAGCATAGATCCATTTCCCCCCCCCTCCCAACCCCTTCCCCTTGGTCTGCAAGGGCTTAACAAATAATTTTATAATACTGTAACCCTACAATATCATCCCAGTTATTGGAAACATAGATGAATGTACAAGGCAGGAAGCATAAACTCATGTTAATATCACAAAGGTACAAACTAATCTGCTGGATATCCAACATACAAATTGCTAATACCACAGATCTTAGGTAATATAAAAGGCAATAATATCTATATACAGAAGAGAAACCTCTGTTAGTGTTTGCGCAGATTGGGAATCGGTAAATTTAGCAGAGCATGGCAGGCATCTAAATTGATCATCTCCCCCAGTAGATCTATCAGCCATGATGAAATTTGCTGCCAAAAGGGCACTATCTTATCACATTGCCACCAAACATGATGAAAGGTCCCCACTAGGCCACACCTTCTCCAACAGGCATCAGAAAGAGTTGGATACAACCTATGTAGCCTAACAGGTGTAATGTACCAGCGGTATATCATCTTATAGCAATTCTCTTGGTAATTGGGCTGGTATGGGCCCTCGCTTGAACAGACTCCCAGTCAGACAAATTAAGACATATCCCAAGATCTTGCTCCCAGTTCCGCATGCACGAAAAGCAGTCCAAGGTCGATCCTATGAGTAGCATGTACAACTTAGATACTGTTTTCTTGAGAGTATCTGCCTGAATACAGTGGTTTTCTAACAAGGATTTACCCTCTCGTAATATATGCGATCTCTGTAAGGAGGATATAAAATGGTGAATTTGTGTGTATGCTAGAAAATCCACCGTCAAATAGTAGGTCTGTCTGAGATCTACACTAGAACATAGGCCATTGAGCCCCAGCAAATGTCCTATAGAACATATCCCGGCTGCTACCCATGTAGAGAACCCTTGAGACTTAAACCCTCTGGGAAAAGCTTATTGAAAAATAAAAAAGTATAATGAAATTAGTCCCATCAACCGACTAGCTTTGGTTTCCAATTAATGTTGTAGCTAGAGTGAAGGGATTGCACTGAAGCAGGCGCCATGTAGATGGCTGCCACGATAGGGTGCTCATCGGCATTCTGCCAATCATAACTTGTTCAATGGCTACCGACTGTTTCGCAGACTTGCATTTGTAAAAATCAATTAAAGCTCTAAGCTGAGAGGCCGCATAGTAACAGAATAAGTTGGGCACTCCGAGGCCACTCCGTATCTTCAACTGGTATAAGAATGCATGGGCTACCCATGGAGAGCATCTGCGCCAAATAAAGTCGAAAATATTTTTCTGCCAAAGACGCAGCATCGCCGTTGGGATAAAAATAGGCACAGTGAAAACCAAATACAACAAACACGGAAGGACATTCATCTTTACTATGGCCAAGCCAGGAAAAGCTACCCCTCTGCCAATTCTCAAGATCTCTATGGATGACCTTTAATAAAGGATCATAATTTGAGTTTGAACAAGTCTGAAATTCTAGCACTCAGATGAATTCCCAGATATTTAAGGGACTATTTAGCAGGAAACTCCTGCTTTCTATTGTGCGCCTCTAAGCTGGTTCCGATTTTTCATAATTTACCTCGAAACCAGAAACCTTAATAAATTGCTCTAATTCGTGGGTAACCCCTTGCAAAGAAATAAGGGGGTTAGTTAAAGTAAACATAATGTCATCGGCAAATAGGGAATATCTTATATTGCGAGTCCCCCAAAATTAACGCCTGCAATCTGCGGGAAAGACTGAACCCTTGAGGTGAAAGTTGCAAAAATGAAGCGAATAGTAGTGGGGATAAAGGGCATCCCTGCCTAATACCTCTTCCAATAGCCAATGGGAATTTGTATAGTTTCATTATCCATTGTCGGAAAAAGGATCCGAAGTTCATATATTCTAAAGTTTTAAACAAGAATGGCCAATGAAGCATGTCTAACATCTTTTCCACATCCACAGACAATAAGACAGAGGGGATTTGCTCGCGCTTAATCCACCACATAAGATCAAGGATTTTGCGCGCGTTGTCTGATGCCATAAGAACATAAGAACATAAGAAAATGCCATACCGGGTCAGACCAAGGGTCCATCAAGCCCAGCATCCTGTTTCCAACAGTGGCCAATCCAGGCCATAAGAACCTGGCAAGTACCCAAAAACTAAGTCTATTCCATGTAACCATTGCTAATGGCAGTGGCTATTCTCTAAGTGAACTTAATAGCAGGTAATGGACTTCTCCTCCAAGAACTTATCCAATCCTTTTTTAAACACAGCTATACTAACTGCACTAACCACATTCTCTGGCAACAAATTCCAGAGTTTAATTGTGCGTTGAGTAAAAAAGAACTTTCTCCGATTAGTTTTAAATGTGCCCCATGCTAACTTCATGGAGTGTCCCCTAGTCTTTCTACTATCCGAAAGAGTAAATAACCGATTCACATCTACCCGTTCTAGACCTCTCATGATTTTAAACACCTCTATCATATCCCCCCTCAGCCGTCTCTTCTCCAAGCTGAAAAGTCCTAACCTCTTTAGTCTTTCCTCATAGGGGAGTTGTTCCATTCCCCTTATCATTTTGGTAGCCCTTCTCTGTACCTTCTCCATTATCCATTCGTTGAGGAACATTATCCATTATCCATACGTTGAGGAACAAAACCCAACTGATCAGAATAAACTAAGTTGGGGAGAAAATTATTTAATCGAAGAGCAAGTACTCTGGCCAAGATCTTGAAATCTAAATTTATTAATGAGATGGGTCTGTAAGATCCGCAGAGACCAGGGTTTTGCCCCAGATTCGCCAAAACTGTAATACCGGCTACATTAGCATGCGTGGGAAGAGAATCCCCCTCCCTTAGAGAATTGAGCATCTCCATCAAAGATGTCACTAATATATGAGAGAGGCTTCGATAGAACCCATGTAGTCCTAGAGACTTGAGCATTTTGATAACATGAAGGACCTCCACAGTTGTAATGGGACTATCCAAGTATTGCTTCTGTTCTAATGTGAGTGAGGGCAAAACTGTACTTTGTAGATATAAATCAATATCTGCATCCTTTATGATATCATTTGCCTTATACAGAGAGGTGAAAAACTTAGTGAAACAGCCCCTAATCCCCACTTCTGTAGTGCTAATTACCCCATCCACATTTTTTACCTTACTGATAAAGCTTTGAGCAGCTCTAGCTTTAAGCTGCCTAGCCAGGATGCGACCAGCTTTATTTCCTTCTTTGTAATAGGATTGCTTAATTTTATCTAACTGGAATACTATCGTATCTTCAACTAATCTCTGAAGCTCATATTTAGCCCAAAGGAGTTTACGATATACCAAGGGGGACTGAGTTTCCATATGTTGGCGAGAGAGAATAGTTATTTTAGCCATTAATGATAGCAGTTTCTGCTCCTTTTTCCTTTTACAAGCAACTGCTTTTGAAATAAGGATTCCTCTTGCAACTGCCTTGGAACACTCCCAAATAACTCCCTTGGAGGTCGAGGATAGCGCGTGTAATTGAAAATATTCATGCAGTTCTCCCCCCAGATCTTTGACAAAAGTCGCATCCCTGAGTAAGGACTCATTCAGATGCCAATATCGCAACCCCTTATCCACATCACTAAATTGTAAGTCTAGCTAGACAGGTGCATGGTTGGACCACGTAATGGCGCTTATATCTACATTACTTACTTGCACCTGAAGGGTTTTGTCTAGTAGGAAATAGTCAATGCGAGAGTAAGTGCCATGTGCATGTGAGTAATATGTATAGACCCGTGAGTGTGAGAATCTTTTGTCTCCAGATATCAATAAGGCTCCACTCCAAGAAGATGGAAGACAGCAATTTCCGTGTGCCAAATGAATCATGCCTGCATGTATGAGATGTGTCTTTGTTGGGATTCTGAGGGAAATTAAAATCCCCAGCTACAATAATAAAACCTTCAGCGTAAGACTGCAACAAATTTCTAATAAAGTGAAAAAAGGATGCTTGATCCTGATTAGGCATGTACAGGGATACCAAAATGAAAGTTTCGGGCCCCAATCTGAGTTTTAACAGGACATATCTTCCCTGAGGGTCAGTAAGTTTTAAAAGGACATTGTGGACTAGGAATGAAGATAACATGATGCCCACCCCTGCATATTTTGCTCCCGGTGAGCTAGCTGCCAAAAGTTTATAGAGATACCCCTTAAGTCAGGGGTCAGGAACCTTTTTGGCTGAGAGAGCCATAAACGCCACATATTTTAAAATGTAATTCCATGAGAGCCATACAATATGTTTAAAACTAAATACAAGTAAATGTGTGCATTTTATGTAAGATCACACTTTTAAAGTACAATAAGTCTCTGAAAATATTACACCAGGCCTTAAGACACCAATACATCTCCTATTAGGAAAATGGACCAAGTCAGGCTGCTATAGAGTCCTACACAGAAACTACACGCCAGCAGAAAACATCACCTGAATCACGTGCTGTCCCTCACCTAACATAGAATAAAAAGACAAAAACGCATAACAAGAAGCATGCAGAAAAAACTGATTTGGAAACTGCAACAAGCCAGAGTCTCTGTATGCAGTGTAACAAAGGAAAAAAGAACATCACCCATCCTTATAAAACAAATCAAGAAATATAAAATCATCAGCAGTAAAACTGTACTAACAAAAAGAACATATTTCGAAACAGCTGATGAGTGGAATATCCAATAATTAAAAACTCATATAAAACATTTCCAGATACCAACAAAATATTTCAAAATAGCAGACACAAAGACCCAGTAATGAAAAATAATAAGGATACAAAAATTTTTTTGCTCTGCATACCTGGGAACGTTTGATATCCAGGTGTCCTGAGATTGTTCTGAATTAGCAGGAGGAGGGGTGGTTTGCTTGGAACTTTCTCCTCTCTGTCACATACCAGCGCTCTCTCTCACACTGGCTCTCAATGACACACCTATACACACATGCTCTCAGTACTCACATATACACATGTTTTTTCTCTCTCACTTATATAGGCCCTTAATTACACATTTACACACATGCTGTCTATCTTTTCACGCTTACACACACACACAGGCTTTCAATCACATAAATACATGCTGTCTTTTTCTCTCACACACAGACTCTCATTCACATGCTTACAAACATGTCCTCTCTTTCTCTCATTTACACACAGGCTCTCAATCACATACTCACATGCTCCATCACCTAAACCAGCTCACAATCACACACAGACACACATGATCTCTCTCTCTCATTTAAACACAGGCTCTCAATCACATACTCACATGCTCCATCACCTAAACCAGCTCTCAATCACACACAGACATACATGATCTCTCTCTTACTTATACACACAGGCTCTTAATCATACATACACATGATCTCTCTCACACACAAAGGATCTCAATCATACACACATACTCTTTCACACAAACAGGTTTTCAATCACAAACTTACACATACAGGTTCCCAATGGTAAACGTACATTCATGCTCTCTCTCTCTCTCTCACAGGCAGGCTCTCAATCACAGACATACTCTCTTTCACATGTACAGGCTCTCAATCATTCACATACATGCAATCTCTCACAGACACACACACACACAGGCCCCCCCCCCCCCCCCCGCGGCCCGGAAGAGGAAGTGGAGAGTATCGGGTGCGTGCGCGGCAAGAAGAGGCCACGCCAGTGCGCTCGGCATCGACCCGAAGAAAAGAAGACTGCAGCGCGACTCGGAGGAAAATGAAGAGGTTCAACCGCGGCTGATGGGACTCCGCCTCCGCTGAAAATGAAGAGGTTAGCGTCGGGAGAAGGCTGCTGCTGCTGCCACGAGTTCCCGGGGTGGGGGAGAGAGAGAGTGAATGAGCGAGCAAGCTGTGTTTGCTCGCTCATTCACTCTCTCTCTCCCCCACCCCGGGAACTCGCGGCAGCAGCAGCAGCCTCCTCCCGACGCTAACCTCCTTCATTTTCAGCCCTCGCGGAGGCGGAGTCCCATCGGCCGCGGTTGAACCTCTTCATTTTCCTCCGAGCCGCGCTGCAGTCGTCTTTTCTTCGGGCCGATGCCGAGCGCACTAGCGTGGCCTCTTCTTGCCGCGCACGCACCCGATACTCTCCACTTCCTCTTCCGGGCCGCAGGGGGGGGGGGGGGCGGGAAGAAGAGAGCATGCCGGTGCCGCTGACTCCAGCTGTCCTGCTGCGTTCCGCCCGGGCTGACAGCATTTTAAGCCCGGGCGGAGGAGGACCGGGGAGCAGCTGGATCAGCGGGAAAGTGTGGCGACTGTCTGCGAGCCAGATGCAGCCCTCAAAAGAGCCATATCTGGCTCGCGAGCCATGGGTTCCCGACCCCTGCCTTAAGTGCTAATAAATGCTCACAGCGCTTTCTGAGGTATGTCTCTTGCAAAAAGACAATTTCTGCTTTATGGGAAATTAGTTCCTGGGCTAATTGGTGCCTCTTCTTAGGAGAATTTAGGCCCTTAACATTAATGGAAACCAAACGAATAGCCATGATTAGGACTAAAGTCACTCCACCCAGTAGTGTAAATGTCCAGCAGAATTACAGAATACAGAGTATAAAAATGTATAACTCTGGGAGATATCCCCAAAAGTAAATAAACATAAGCAATACCCATGCAGACCTCCCTCTCCCAGAAATTTCCCCTCCTAATCATTGACCCGCCTTTCCCTCTCTGCGGGTCCCTCCGCATAAGGGGCTAAAACGTGGACCCAGATGAGCACCCATTCCGATCCCCTGACCACCAGGTATCGCAGTTTAGCTCATACTAAAGCTTGAACTGACCACCACATTGTGTAAGGTAGATAATATAGTGCCATAGATGAAAAACATCATAACATCTGCACATGAGAATTCACAATAAACATCATGATGTCTGCTCGCAAAAAAGCTAATGAAAAGGATATATGTTCATGATGTCCCTTTGGTAAGGAACCTGATACCAAATTGCAATTCAGTTCTCATCCTTGATCGGAGAGTGCAGATTGAGAAGTCTCAGAATGGCACCACAGGCATTTTCCTCCCTGCCCCACTTGGCGCCATCTTGGGGACGAGTCTGTCGTAACTAATGCTGGTCCTGCAGGTGGAGAAGAAAAGGAAACGGATAGCGCCACTTGCTTGAAGATGTTCACCACTTCAGCCAGGGATCTGATTCTATAAGAAGCCCCTCCGTGCATAAATTGAAGGGCAAAAGGGGATGCCCAATGGTAGCAAATTCCTTTCTTTCGTAGGGTGCTGGTGACTTCTCGAAGATCATAGCACCAACGGAGCATAACTGGAGCCAAATAGTTATAAATAACTAATTTATGTCCTTCCCAGCTCCAGGCTGCTCTTTTCCGAGCTGCATCTATAATATTTGATTTTTGAGCAAAACTGTGCAGGCATATAACAATATCTCACGGTTGATTATCGCGTTTAGGCACCAACGCCCTGTGTGCTCTCTCTATTTTGATCACATTATCGAGACAGGAGGCCTCCTCCAATGTGCGTGACTTGCCAGTAAGTATATAGTCACAGATTGCTGCTGTCACCAATTTAAGTCTTTGAATTCCTCCCATTCTGGAATTTCTTGTATTCTAATATTGCAGCACATGGATCAATTTTCTAAATCCTCCACTTTATCTGTCAGAGTGGAGTAGTCAGGTATAACAGATTTATATTGCGAGGTCAGAGTGTTGAGCGCCTTGCCATGTTGCTCCACATGTGAGTTCCGGCTCGTCTCCTCTGAGGCCCAGGGAATCTAAGTCCTCCTTGACTGCTGAGATAGAAGTTAATAAATCTATCTTATGCTGCTTCACATTCGCGTGTAGTTCTAAAAACCACTCACGCATCTCCATTCTAGTCGAAAACTCCGTTGACTCTCTGCCGCTTTGAAAGCTAGCGGGCAGGATCTCCACCTCCTTTCCGCCATGGTCTTCTCCTGACATCCAGGCCTGCGTAGCGCTGTCACTGGTCAGATCTGAGGTGTGTTTGCTAAAGGAAAACTGTTTCAGATCTGCTGGTTTCCTTTTAGCTGCCATCTCCAGGGTTTTAACTCATAATAAAGGAGGTTCAGCACCAAAAGTCTAAAAGGATACCTTTTAGAATATGGTGGTTTTCAAATCTGGTGGAAGGGAGCTCTGATTAAGCAGCCATCTTGCATCATGGCAGAATAGTGCCCCCCTGTGTGTTTCTAGATTTTAAGTCATATCATTTTTATTGATACTAAATTATTCAAAACAAGAATATAGTAATTATTCCACATCAGATTTTAATGTACAATATAAATTAACAAATTACCATAAAAATCTATATATTCTTACAAGTATCATGTGTCATTAAATATAGTCATAAAATAAAACTTGTGTTTAAAAGGAAAGTTAGGTGCTATAACATTGTAATGACTTAGCTTTTATTCAGTGCTATGTTAAGAAAATAAGTCACCATTATCAAAATGTACAGTCATCTAAACAGGTCTCAGGTTAGTCATCAACATTTTGGATTTTGGTGACTGGGGATCACTCCTGCTCCATTGCCACGCAGGGGCTCCTGCAAGTAGGGGCGGGATCTGTAGGGGATGGGATGCCAGTATAGGAGTCAGGGGGTTGATCGTCTTTTTTTTATTTTTATTTTTTTCATTTTGGGTGGGAGGGCTGGGCTTAACAATTTATACTTGGTAGGATATCCTGAAGGACAGGCCTACAGGGGGGTTCATTTCTTGGGATAGGAGATTTGGTGCGGGAACAGGGTTGTTTCTATGCCTAGTGGACAGGGGTTATAAGTCTGAGCTTCATGTCCCTTTAAGCATTAACAAGGGTAGGGAGCTCAAGAGCATTGGTGGTATGTTAGCCTGCCATTTCTCTCAAATATTAATTACATCTTCTGACGCACCTTTTTTTTTATGGGGGGGGGGTTTGTGGCTCATTGGGCCTAATTATTTTTCATATGATCAGTAGTACGGAAATGCATATTACCAATATTGCTTGGTCACACATGTTCGCAACGATTTTGGCATTTAATGTGTGTTAATGCATTACCACAGCTTCATAAATAGGCCTGAAAGTTAGCAAGTGAAAATGGTTAGTGGGGAATGGCTATAGGAATTTCTCTTTTGGAGGGAATGTAATAAAAATTTTGTTCTGCCTACAGGAATAAATCTAATGAAAAACATGGTAGGTCAAGAAAAAAAACATACTAATGCTAGAAAATAGTTAGTGAACATAAATTTAAATGTGTGATTTCAATCTGGTTGTTTTTATTTTTTTTTATTTTTTCAAAATATAAACTACATTCCGGTACAGAGAGTTTAAAATTAGAAAAGCAAACGTGAAACACGCAACATATACTGAAACTCTGGGCTGAAATGTTGGGTTTGTTTTACTGTTGGCACTAACAGTGAAGTGGTTTTAAAGATGGCAGCAAAAAACTGTTCTCCCTTTTGTTGTGTATTCCTTCTGCTCCTTGTGGCTTCCTGCCAAAACAATTTTAAAAGCTGGTATGGACACTGGCCAGTGACATAACATCCATAGTAGTGGCTAGAATACTTCTCTGGCTGCGTTATTGATATGCAGACTTCATACCAAAGTCTAACTTGACTAAGCTTCCCTCAGAGATCTTGGGAGGATAGCTAAGGCCTGGAGGGAATTCAAGGTGCCAAGATTTCCAAAGGACAGGTCCAAAGGCTCGCCTCCTTCTTTTTCTTACCAGAATAGAGTTTGGGACTCCTGGAGATTTAAGCAAGGAAGGAATGCAGATTCTCAGACCTTGGAAAGGAGGGATCTGCAGGCTCAGGATCCTCTTCTAGTGCCCAATGAGTGTTTAAGGATGTTATCTCTGGCTCCAGAGGTGGGTGGCTGTCTATCATGTTGTATCAAAGATAGGCCCAAGTTTCAGTGGGTCTGTGAGTCTTAAGGATGATATGGTGTGGTATGTCCTGAGTTTCTTCCTGCTCATTTTCAAATGCTTTTGTGATTTCCAACTCCTCCCCCACCCCACGCCTCCATTTCATGCTGCCAGGAGGAGATCAGCCGTGAGGGTGACTCTAGAAAGGCTTCTCAAATTAAAGATTGTAGTTCCAGCTCAAAGAGACAGTCATTATTCAGTTTACTTTGTGATTCCTGAGAAGGAAGGATCCTTTCATTCCTTTTAAGATCTGAAACAGGCCTATAAAGATAATTCATTTCAAATTGGAAACATTGAATTCTGTGATGATGGCAGCAAGAAGGAGAATCTCTAACCTTGGATTTAATGAAGATTTATCTTCACATTCATTCAGGTTGTGATTTTGGACAGCATTTTCACTTGAAGCCCTTTGGGTTAGCTGCAGCCCTAGGGACCTTATCAAAGGTGATAGTGATTTTTGCAGCAGCCTTTCACCAGAAGAGAGTTTTTTTTGTACATCCCTTTTCTGGATAAATGGTTAATAACAGCACAGTCACTGCAAAGAGATATACTGGCCACTCACAGATTGCTATTGGAGAAATTGACTAACTCAATTCTTGCAAAAATTGAACCAGTCTTCAACCATCTCAGACTTCGGTTTACCTGGGGTCACGGTTCATTGAGAAGATAATAAAACAAGGGATCCAGAGCTAGGTCATCAAATCCTTGTTTATTATCCACCAGGACTCCAGTTGTAGGGTCTTATCCTCAGCTTCTCAAGTCCACAGCGTTAGCATTGCACCTGGTTAACCTGGGTGGGGGCACACATGAGACTCTTCGGAGAGCTTATCTCTTCAGATGAAAATCAGTTTCAGATCTATTTCATACGGCTACTAGTGCCGGAATCCATTAAACTTGCAGTGGTGCGTACATTGCAGAAACCTGACACTGAGTGTGGATCTAGAGGCCCTGGCCTGGGCGAAGGTGACAGCAGATGGTAGTTTGATAGGTTGGGATGGTGGTGGGGCCGCTTGGCAATAGTGATCATAATATGATCAAATTTGATTTAATGACTGGAAAAGGAACAGTGTGCAAATCCAAGGCGCTCGTGCTAAACTTTCAAAAGGGAAACTTTGATAAAATGAGAAAAATTGTTAGAAAAAAACTGAAAGGAGCAGCTACAAAAGTAAAAAATATCCAAGAGGCGTGGTCATTGTTAAAAACTACCATCCTAGAAGCACAGTCCAGATGTATTCCACACATTAAGAAAGGTGGAAAGAAGGCAAAAACGATTACCGGCATGGTTAAAAGGGGAGGTGAAAGAAGCTATTTTAGCCAAAAGATCTTCATTCAAAAATTGGAAGAAGGATCCAACAGAAGAAAATAGGATAAAGCATAAACATTGGCAAGTTAAATGTAAGACATTGATAAGAGAGGCTAAGAGAGAATTTGAAAAGAAGTTGGCTGTAGAGGCAAAAACTCACAGTAAAAACGTTTTTAAATATATCCGAAGCAGAAAGCCTGTGAGGGAGTCGGTTGGACCGTTAGATGATCGAGGGGTTAAAGGGGCCCTTAGAGAAGATAAGGCCATCGCGGAAAGATTAATGATTTCTTTGCTTCGGTGTTTACTGAAGAGGATGTTGGGGAGGTACCCGTAATGGAGAAGGTTTTCATGGGTAATGATTCAGATGGACTGAATCAAATCACAGTGAACCTAGAAGATGTGGTAGGCCTGATTGACAAACTAAGAGTAGTAAATCACCTGGACCGGATGGTATACACCCCAGAGTTCTGAAGGAACTAAAAAATGAAATTTCAGACCTATTAGTAAAAATTTGTAACTTATCATTAAAATCATCCATTGTACCTGAAGACTGGAGGATAGCAAATGTAACCCCAATATTTAAAAAGGGCTCCAGGGGTGATCCGGGAAACTACAGACCGGTTAGCCTGACTTCAGTGCCAGGAAAAATAGTGGAAAGTGTTCTAAACATCAAAATCACAGAACATATAGAAAGACATGGTTCAATGGAACAAAGTCAGCATGGCTTTACCCAGGGCAAGTCTTGCCTCACAAATCTGCTTCACTTTTTTGAAGGAGTTAATAAACATGTGGATAAAGGTGAACCGGTAGATATAGTATACTTGGATTTTCAGAAGGCGTTTGACAAAGTTCCTCATGAGAGGCTTCTAGGAAAAGTAAAAAGTCATGGGATAGGTGGCGATGTCCTTTCGTGGATTGCAAACTGGCTAAAAGACAGGAAACAGAGAGTAGGATTAAATGGGCAATTTTCTCAGTGGAAGGGAGTGGACAGTGGATTGCCTCGGGGATCTGTATTGGGACCCTTAGTGTTCAATATATTTATAAATGATCTGGAAAGAAATACGACGAGTGAGATAATCAAATTTGCAGATGACACAAAATTGTTCAGAGTAGTTAAATCACAAGCAGATTGTGATAAATTGCAGGAAGACCTTGTGAGACTGGAAAATTGGGCATCCAAATGGCAGATGAAATTTAATGTGGATAAGTGCAAGGTGATGCATATAGGGAAAAATAACCCATGCTATAATTACACAATGTTGGGTTCCATATTAGGTGCTACAACCCAAGAAAGAGATCTAGGTGTCATAGTGGATAACACATTGAAATCGTCGGTGCAGTGTGCTGTGGCAGTCAAAAAAGCAAACAGAATGTTGGGAATTATTAGAAAAGGAATGGTGAATAAAACGGAAAATGTCATAATGCCTCTGTATCGCTCCATGGTGAGACCGCACCTTGAATACTGTGTACAATTCTGGTCGCCGCATCTCAAAAAAGATATAATTGCGATGGAGAAGGTACAGAGAAGGGCTTCCAAAATGATAAGGGGAATGGAACAACTCCCCTATGAGGAAAGACTAAAGAGGTTAGGACTTTTCAGCTTGGAGAAGAGACGACTGAGGGGGGATATGATAGAGGTGTTTAAAATCATGAGAGGTCTAGAACGGGTAGATGTGAATCGGTTATTTACTCTTTCGGATAGTAGAAAGACTAGGGGGCACTCCATGAAGTTAGCATGGGGCACATTTAAAACTAATCGGAGAAAGTTCTTTTTTACTCAACGCACAATTAAGCTCTGGAATTTGTTGCCAGAGAATGTGGTTAGTGCAGTTAGTATAGCTGTGTTTAAAAAAGGATTGGATAAGTTCTTGGAGGAGAAGTCCATTACCTGCTATTAAGTTCACTTAGAGAATAGCCACTGCCATTAGCAATGGTTACATGGAATAGACTTAGTTTTTGGGTACTTGCCAGGTTCTTATGGCCTGGATTGGCCACTGTTGGAAACAGGATGCTGGGCTTGATGGACCCTTGGTCTGACCCAATATGGCATTTTCTTAGTGTTGGGGACAGTGGGCTCAGAGACAGTGCAATATCCAGAAGACAGAATGGTCTATGAATTGGTTGCAAACCAGAGTGATTTGATTGGCTTTTCTGGAATTTGTGCCTCTGCTTCTGGGTCAGGCAATCACCACAGCAGTATCGTATATAAGTCATCAAAGAGCAACCAAAGGTCCTCAAATGTCTTTAGAGACAGGTTTTCTTCTTACCTCAGTGTCAAGAATTTTAAGGATTTGTCAGCGTCTCACATAGCAGGTTTAAACTATATTTAGCAGATTATCTGAGTTGCAATGTGGTCAACCCAGTAGATTGGTCTTGTCTTGAGTAATCTTTCCTTCAAAAGATGTCTAGATAATGTTCATCATATGATTCATGGGAACTCCTTAAGTATGCGAAGGTGCAGAAAATTTTCAGACATAAGAGGGACAATCTGTCATTTGAAATTACTGCTCCGGTACAGGTTTGGCCAGCAGGTCCTTTCCTCCTTGGCACTTGAGTGTACTACAGCGGATTGCGGAGCATCCAAGTCTGGTGATTCAAGTGGTTCCACATTAGCCATGGCATCCTTGGTATGCAGATTTCAGATGTTTGATACAGGTAAGGCATCTGGAGTTTCCATCCCACGTGGATTTGCTGTCACATGGTTTGATTCTTCATAAAGAACCAGTTCAGTTGTTTTCTTACTGCTTGGCCCTTGAAGCTAGAAAGTTTTACACTTCATTAGCTAATTTGTAATTTTGTACTATTCTTTTTGGGATTTGGTGCATCGGGAAGCAATGTACTCCTAGTAAAGTTCCAGTGACAATGATTCTGGCTTTTTATTTATTTATACATACATACTGGAAGGTCTTTCTAAGATTTTGGATTGTAATTCCTTGCAGGTGCAGCTTGCAGCTCTGCCAATACACAGAGGACATATCTCGGATAGATCCTTGTCTTGTCATCCAGATGTTTCTTCTTTTATTTTGAGGCACTTGAATTTGATTTTGCCTTTTGGCAGGGCTGCAATTTGAATCTATTGTGGCTTATCTGTTCAGTCCGAAGAATTTCAGAGTTAGAAGCATTTTCATGCAGAAAGCCTTTTTTTGTTTTTTACGTAGAATATGGTCAAAATGTGGACAGTTCCTTCATTTTCTGCCCAAGTTTGTCTCTGCCTTCTGTTGCATGCAGGTGATTTGTTTGCTTTCATTCTGCAAACATGCAGACTTGGCAGAGAAGAGTGCCTTTGAGATATCTTAAGGTTGCTGATGCCTTTAGGAGGTTTGAGCATTTTCTGCTATATAGTGGAATGCGGAAAGCTGAGACAGCAGCTACTGTTGTGATGGTGTGCTGGATTAAGAGGGGACTACAGGAGCCTATGTGGTTTCTGGTGTGTCCTTACCAAAACAATTGAGGTCTCATTTCACGAGAGCTCAAGTTACTTCTTGGGCAGAACTTAAGTTGATGTCTCCTTTGGAGATTTGTCAGCGACTTGGCCTTCATTGCATTCTTTTCTAATTCTTCCCACCTCAATGTCAGGACAGTTGAGGAGACCTCTTTCGCCTCCCGTTTGTTGCCAGCAGGATTTGCAGCATCCTGCTGGGTACATCCCATTCATCTGGACTGGTCTGACTGGATGATGAGGAAGATGAAATTTAGTTCTTACCTGATACTTTCCTTTCCCCAAGACCAGTTCCAGACCCTCCCTGTGCTTCCAATCTGGCGTATCTCTTCCTTCTGTATTTGGATTGATATTAAAGAACTGATTTTTTTTTTTTTGTGGTGATGCAGGTGAGTGATTTCATGGTTGTCGATGAAAACCTACTTCTTTCTGGAAGTTCACTGGTTGTTTGAAATTAATGAAAAAAATGTAAATAACATTGATTGCTTTGAATTGAAGTTGTCCACAGTTAGCTTGTTGCAGATAATATTGGCAGGCCAAGGTCAGCACAAATGTATATAAGGGGTGACATCAGCAAACCTGTTGGTCTCTATCTCCACCTGCTGGTTGATTAGCATATTCCATTCATCTGTACTGGTCTGACTAGACCACAGGAGAGGAAATTATTAGATAAGAACTCATTTCGCAATGACCTTTTAATATGTAGAACTGAAATTGTTTCCTAAGTACATACATAGTAATATAGTATTGATGGCAGAGAAAGACCAAAAAGTCCACTCAGTCTGCCCAGCAAGTTTCTTATGGTAATAACCGCCATTCCATGCAGGTTACCCCCATGTTTGTTAAGGGTAGTAACACAGTGTACATCCCTATTGTGCCATTCTTTTTTACATTCATCCCACTTGCAGGAATCTGTTTTAGGAAGAACACAATATTTAAGTATAGTAACCAAACTATGTATTTCACATTTATCCATTTTTATTATTCACATTAAGGCGCTTGAGAATATTGAACCAGCAACTGCGAGAAAGAGAGCGAGCTGAAAAGGAATCCCGATCGGATGCCTACAACTTTGAATGTAAGTAATAAAGTGGTGTGTGTGTGGGGGGGTTGGTGTTTCTTGTATATTTTTTAATTTTTCAGTCTTTGACTGCATGGTTGTGCAAGATTCTTATGTGGTAACTAAGGTATTTACAGTGCTGAGGCAGAGGTAACGAGAGAGAATTGGTCTTTTTCTAGAGCATATACAGATCAAAATACTTGTGTACTTTCATTGTTCCCTTTATAGATTGATACAGAAAAGTCTTCTTGATTTTATCCTTTTTTCTATAATAAATGTATTTCCCGAAGCTTCCTGTTGTGTCTTGACTAGATTGCAAGCTGCATGGAGCAGAGACTGTCTCTTGCGTGTATCTGTACAGTGCTATAGAAATAATCGGCAGCAGTAATAGTACTGTTCCTGCAAAGAATCTTTCCCAGCCAAGATTTTTGTAATTCATTTGAGATGATGGGGAGACTGCTAGAATCTTCACAGAGCAGAGCAAGGCCACTTGACAATAACATCTTTGTTAACAATTACATCTGTACTTGCTTATTAATTCTTGATTTGATTTCCTGCCATTTGTATTAGGACATCATGTCTGACTACAAATTAAAAAAAAAAAAAAAAACTATTAAACTTACATTGACCTCTAACCAGACAGACAAATTAAGTATAGATCAGATATTGCATTGGTACATTTTCATTTGTTACAGTTATAGGGAAGTTCACAAGCTATTTTTTTCTGGGACCTGGGGGCAGGGATCCTTCCTCAGAAGGATAAAGATGGACATCTTTCAGTGAAAAAAAAAAAAAAAAAATTGCCAAAAGGCTGAGAAAAGAATTCAGAAGACAGGAGCTGTAGTAACTTGCTAGTGCTCTCAGCACACCGCCTCCTCTACTTGGCAGGCCTGCTGTGTCTTCTATGGAGATACTCCAGGATAAGCCCAATTGTTGAATCGGGCTCGCTCTTTTTTTTTTTTTTTTTTTTTTTTTTTTTATCTTGCAGTTTTAGGCGGTGTTTTACATGTTTTATGCAAGGTTCATTCTAGAAATTAAAGATCTTAAAATTAGTACAGTTGTATCTTGATTCTTAATTTCCGGTTTGGTTTTTTGGAGATTTTGTCATTATAGGAATGACATGCACGTTTTGGGGTTTTTTCAGTGTACTTTAGCAAGATTTGGTTGTGACCAGAAGAGAGTGGGAAGGTTGGGGTACATATTCTTTTTAAGATAGGGGCGAGGTGGGAGTGGTATTGGAGAGTATTTGTCCAGACGACTCGTGAGAGGAGTGGTGGAGAAGGGATAGTTATTGTTTTAATTATTTGATGCATATGCTGTTGTATTTGTTAAATTATATTTTGATGTAAGGGTATCATATTAATTTGAAAATTATAATATAGTTAACAAAAGACCCATTAAACTAAAATTCACAACAGACATTTACTGTATTCATTCTGTGTACTTAACTGGCAAGAAGTAGGTTTAATTTAAATGTCATTACTATAGAATAGGAATAATGTATAGCATTATTTCTCAAACAATTCCTCGGGTCCACTTGGCCAGCTGGTTTTCAGGATATCCATAATGAATATGTATGAGATAAACAGGGTGATCACAAAAGATGCTTTAGTTTTAATTACTTATATTTATTAAAATGAAACTTACAGCATTGCTTCTAGCATTACAAAATATGGGAAATTTAATGCATGTGCAAATATCAATGTGGGATCCTTCAGCATCCAAAAATATTTGCAGACATTGACTAAAGTTTTTGATAACTGTATATAGAATTTTTTCACTAATGCTATTCACAGCTGCAGAAATTTTTGACTTTCAGATCTTAAACCATAACATCCATCTGTTCAGATTTTTCTGACAATCTGCTTGGAGATTCCCTGCTCTCAAATTTTTCTAGAAACTCACACTGCGCTTACATAACACTACTACCAGTTTCACAAAATCTTTTCACTAGAAGTGCATGCTGCTCTGCTGTGCACGCCATTTGGTCCTTTACTGCTGTATGGCTTATGAACCTGCTGCTTAGGTATACCAACTTAAAGTCCCTTATCTCACATATTCCGAATGACTGTATATAAAACTCGTTAAATAAATAAACAAATAAATATTCAAGGACACCAGAAACTATGCTACAAGTCAAGTATTTCTTTTCGTGAGCACCCTGTAGTTGCATGTATTGCCTCCATTGTATTCACTTATATCCCATGCATATTCATTGCAGACTGGCAGGGTGCACCAGGTTGAGAAATGCTGGTGTTCAGGAACACCTTGGGGTTTTTCAGAAACTAATGATGTTCAAGTATAACATTTATGAGAAGGTACAAATGACCCAGGAATGTAGCAGTGTGTACTTTGTGATGTGAAAACATTGCTTTGAGACTTATATGTTTGAAATGTTTCTTAAAGCTATAAGGGAGATATAATCTGAAAAGATATGCACCATCATGATTAGTGGATGTTTCATGAAGATAATAGATGTTTATTAATTGTATGGGACTGCTGTCTGATAACATGCTTGACCTAAATCTTTGGCCCTTCAGGGATTCCATTTCAAAGCAATTTTTCTGGAGCATGTCCATTTTCCTAAACATGCATAACTTGGGCACAGAAGCTCAGCATTATTTAACACAATTTGTGTTTCTCATAATAGTGCTTTCTCTTCAGTCCATGAATATGACACTACAGAGCCAACTGAAGGAATCTCAAAAGAGCCTCGAATTACTGCAGAGTAAGAATGAAGAGCTCCTTACAGTGATTGATAAGCAAAAGGAAGAAAACAAAAAGTTTGCAAATATCATTCAGGAAAAGGAACAAGAGCTGCTTCACAGTAAGCAGCAAAGTGATATAGTTGCTACAAAGGTTAAAATAGGTAGGTATTCTAGCTTGCATCAGTTTATCCTAGTACTGTGCTAATAGTGATGAGGGGGATGGTGAACTGTATTTCATTATAAGTATCAATTAACACTGGAACAAGACTCTGCTAGCTCAGTGTTTTCCAACCAGCATGCCATGGAACCATTACTACTACTACTTCTATTTATATACCTTCGGACTTATCAGGCATGCCATGGAAAAGTCACCACTGCCTATAGCTCAAGTCCAGACCAGCACCTGGGCTCTGCTGCCAGCACCACGCAGCAGTAAGCGACATCAGCGTTGGCTCTTAAAAATATGTAGGAGCTCCTTTCTGAGCATGTGTAGCCGTGCATTCCTGTCCTTCCTAGCTACAGCCTGAGCCCTGGCGTGTGGGAATCAACGACTAACATGGAGGGCTCTGTATTGTGCAGGGCATGCACTGTACCTCTTTCTCTTCCAACCTAAGTCTTATCCCTGGGGAGTGTGCAGTGAACACCACATGTGACTTAGAAACTCTAAGTGCTGACAGCAGTAGCAGTGAAAGAGTTCTGGTAGCCACATGCAGCAGTCAAAGTAACTAAGCCAGCTGCCTGTACTGCAAGGATTTCTGATTTCTCAGCATGTAGAGGGAGCTGGAGGCTGGCAGTGGGTAGGTCCATTCATGGCAATGAACCGAGGGGATGGGATAGAGAGAGGAGTCTATGCATTGATGAGGAGTTTAGGGTAGGGAAGGACTAGGAGCCTGCAGATAGTGAGGAGCAGAGGAAGCAGGAGCTAGGGCAGCTTAGAGTGGAGAGGGAGAAGTAGAGAGCAGCTGAAGGAGAAAGGAGGTAGACCCAAGGCAAGACTCCTCTTTGCATAACAGCAGGGCCAAAGAAGTCCTACTTGGACTTCATCCTCCGGTGCCAGAAGAGCCATGGAGATGGCAGGAGAAATTCATGGGTAGCAACTGGAGGAACAGATTCAGCAGCATTTAGCTGCACATTGTGTATATGCATGTCTGTGTGTGTGACTCGCTCTTTCTCCACATCAAGCCGGGGTTATGGGGGAGCTGCCAGAGCCTCCTGCCGCTGTA
The DNA here is from genome assembly GCF_901001135.1 of Rhinatrema bivittatum. NCBI lineage: Eukaryota > Metazoa > Chordata > Amphibia > Gymnophiona > Rhinatrematidae > Rhinatrema > Rhinatrema bivittatum. The sequence goes on along the minus strand of NC_042620.1, from coordinate 34,128,779 downwards.
TGGGTTTGTCAGTTAATCTCAAGTCACTGGAACTCTGCTCCATTGTGGCAGGTCCATGTGTGTCTCTGCCCTCTCTCTCACACACACATATTTGAAAGAGGAACTAAGTAGTTTTAGTGCTTCTCTTAATGTATGTATGCCTCGAGCTTGAAAATGTTGGGAGCTCTGTCCTAGCACAGTGGTTCTCAACCTGTCCTCATGGACCATCCAGCCAATTTGATTTTCAGGATATCCACAATGAATATGCATATGATGCATATTCATTGTGGATATTTTGAAAACCAAACTGGTGGGGGGTGATCTTTGAGGACGGGTTGAGAGTGGTTAAGAACATAAGAAGTTGCCATACTGGGTCAGACTGAGGGTCCATCAAGCCCAGCATCCTGTTTTCAACAGTGGCCAATCCATACAAGTACCTGGCAAGTACCCAAACATTAAATAGATCCCATGCTGATAATAAGCAACTTAACTAATAGCAGTTTATGTACTTTTCCTCCAGGACTATGTCTAGGACCATGTCTAGGACTAGTTCACTATATATTTGCTGACGATGTTCAGATCCTTCTACCAATTAAAAGATTCATTACATAGTACATTAAAACTGTGGGATATCTATTCCAGTTCAATAAAACAACTACTTACATATGTCACTTTCGCTTAACGACACAAAAACAGAGATTCTTTATATTTGTAATAAGGTGACTGAAAAAATCTCACTAGATATTAGTTCAAATCCATCCCCTTTGAATATTAAGCAGGAAGTTAGGGATCTTGGCGCTATACTAGATAGCGAACTTAATTTAAAGGCTTTTATAAAAGCTATAATTAAAGACGGCTTCCACAAACTGCAAATTTTAAGGAAATTAAAACCTTTGTTACATGATAACAATTTTGGAACAGTACTTCAAGCTCTTTTATTGTTGAAGCTGGATTACTGCAATGCCCTCCTTTTGGGCCTACCGCTGTCATCCATTCACCCCTTACAACTTTTACAGAATGCTGCCGCACGTCTGCTGACTAAGTCCAAAAAATTTGACCATATCTCCCCAATTCTGATGAGCCTCCACTGGTTGCCCATTCATTTTCGAATTCAGTACAAATGCTTGACTCTTATCCACAAAACCATCTATGGCAATAACACAGAATGGCTAAATGCATCCCTTCACATCCACACACCCTCTCATAATTTAAGGTCTTTAGGCAAGGCACTCCTTCCAGTCCCATCTCCCAAATCAGTACATCTGAATGCAGTCAGGGAAAGGGCTCTCTCCCCAGCCGGGCTGAAACTCTGGAACTCTCTTCCACTTAATAAGAAACAACTAAAAACATGGTTGTTTGCGCAGGCTTTTAACAATGCAGAATGACATCTTTTAGCGATGACTCCTGGAAACTTAGATTAGATAAAGAATGTTTATTAGCACTATAACACTATTTTACCAGTAGTATGATATTTTATTAATTTTATGTATTTTAAGTATTGAGCATTTTTATGAGTTTTTAGTATTTATAGGGTGAATTATTTATTTAATGTTTTTCTTTTTGGGACAAAGCATTAATGACTGTCCCCAAATCTGATGTAAACCGACATGAAGTGTATACAATATGTTCAGTATATAAAAATGCCTAAATAAAATGTCCAAATTTTTTTTTAACCCACCTAAGCTAACTGCCTTAGCCACATCCTCTGGCAATGAATTCCAGAGCTTAAATGTGCGTGCAGTGAAAGAATTTTCTCTGATTTGTTTTAAATGTGCTACTTGCAAATTTCATGCCGTGCGCCCTAGTCCTTGTATTATTTCAAAGAGTAAATAAGTGATTTACATTTACCCATTCAAGTCCTTTCATGATTTTATAGACCTCATATCCCCCCTCAGCTCTCGCTTCTCCCACTATTCTCTCTTCGTCATCCTCAACAACCATAGCACTCTACAACTCAGGTCCTTTGTCAGCATCTGTGTTCCCATATCTGTCAGCTTACGGTGTCCCTCCATTGACTTTGTTTTGTCTTTAAACTTCTGATCTGTACCTGTAAAATTTATATGATTGATTTATTTTCTATTTTTATAGCATCCTCAAGGTGTCTCTCAACATTTAAAACAAACTGTAACACAATAGTGCAGATAAGAGTACATTGCTAGGTAAATGAGAACAAGACCTTAGTTTGAAAAAGTGAGATTTTTCACAGGATTGACAAGGAAATGGCCTATTAGGAATCATGTGGAAGCTTATGCCATATCGTCTCGGGAAAGAAAGAGCATAAAATGCAAACAAAAACAGTACAGGGTTACAGAATGAATGTAGAGCAATGACAGACTAATGCCCTAGGAGTTAAATGTGAGGTAAGATAAGAGCTGACATTTGGAGGGAAGCTTATTCCAGAGGAAAGGTGCCAGAAGAGAGAGAGAAAAACAGGAAATTGCTTGCTTTTACCACAAGGGTATAGTGATAAGGGTGAATCACTGACTGTGGACGAGGGGTAACACAATGGTGAATGAGGGCAGAAAGAGAGGGAGGGGACAAGAGGTAAATACATAAATGTTGCATTGGAAGCAAACACTAGCTGACAAAAATGTATATATATTTCTCTGAAGGCTAAGTGAATCACCTAGTCATGCTGGATGATGATATCTGATAGTGCCACATGGAACACATTTCCAGAGCTTTCCAGGAAAAACACATTTTCCAGAACTTTCCAGGAAAAACAACAAAGATCCCTCTGGGCATGTGTGTCTACACCCACGAAGTGTGCCTCAGTTCATCGTTTCCCACTCAGAGCAATAGACTCGTTTTTTTCTGCTGCTGTTAGCTGCTATTTTAAGCTTTTATTTATTTTATTTTTTTCAAAACAGTTCTTGTTTTTGGTCAAAACTGACCCTTAGTGTTTCTTTCTCTCCCTCTTCGAGTTCTTAGTTTGGTTTTATGACGTTGTCAAGCTTCACTTGTTTTTCAGTGAGCTTGTCAGTAGGCCCCATTTTTGTTGCTATGACAGGTTTTCCTGGCCTTGGATTTCTTCTGTTGATTTTTGTCTCTTTTTCCTGATGATGGCAGAGAAAGTGGCCTGTAGTTTCAAGAAATTTCCAGACTGCAAACAAAAGGTGTTTATAGCAGATATCATTAGATCCTGTACAAGTGCCTCAGCAAGGGCCTTGATACCTCTAGCTGCAGCATATGCTCTAGGATGTCACCAGGGGCCATCTAGCTATGTAAGATCAGCCCAGGTGGTGGCCGGATTTAGAGTAGGAATATGCCACACTGGGTCAGACCAAGGGTCCATCAAGCCCAGCATCCTATTTCCAACAGTGGCCAATCCAGGCCATAAGAACCTGGCAAGTACCCAAAAACTAAGTCTATTCCATGTTACTGTTGCTAGTAATAGCAGTGGCTATTTTCTAAGTCAACTTAATTAGTAGCAGGTAATGGACTTCTCCTCCAAGATCTTATCCAATCCTTTTTTGAACCCAGCTATACTAACTGCACTAACCACATCCTCTGGCAACAAATGCCAGAGTTTAATTGTGCCTTGAGGGAAAAAGAACTTTCTCCAAGTAGTTTTAAATGTGCCACACGATACACAGGTCCATAAGGAGCCCTGGTGCATAGCTCCTGACTTCAGGACCACTGCTGCAATGACCAGACTAAGAACAGTGGAGTGGATGTGGGAATTGCTGCATATGCTCAGAGGGGACCGTCAGCTTTTTTCCTAGAAAACTCTGAAATCATATTCTGTGTCAAATGACATCAGCATGACTAGTGCTTCCCCTGTCTTCATAAAACACATGCTTAAGGTATGCAACTTTGTTTCCTTAGCGTTTGGGCAGGTAAGTCCCAATGAATGGGGTTATGCACCATTGCCAGCAGATGGAGATGGAGCAAAAGCTGACATCACAGCTATATAGTCCCACCTCTATTTTCTGTCTCGAGCAGATGGTGGACCTGCATTTCCCTTCAGGGGATTGCCAGTGACTTTAAAAAAAAAAAAAAAAAAAAGGGTTGAAAGAAAATATAAAAGACAAGATGTCTGTGTAGCACCGCTTACCTCCTGAGGTGATACCATGCAGTCCCTCCCTCAGTAGTGCCTGAAGGCTTCCAGACTGAAGGCTTCCAGAGTGCCTTCAGTCTGGAAACCTTGACTGGCATGGACCTAAATTCCAAGTAGCAGTTGCAGGCCAAAAGAGGCTTGGCTGTGAACGCTTTAACCCTCTTCCCCCACCCCCCCGTAGTCAGGACCCATTCCTGCTCTTAGCCAAAAGGTTTTTAACTTGAAAGGAAGACAGCAGGGGAAAGGTCTGTTTCCGTGTCCTTAGCGTTCGGCAGTCCCGCTCATGTCTCTGAGGAGTTCTATGAGGTGAGGAGAGAGTTGCAGGTTCAGCAGCCATTTGGCTAGGCCTGTACCCAGGCTTCTCCTAGTTTGCCCAGTGGTAGGTATGGAGTGGTTTCATGTGCTTTTTGCTGCAGGCATCTATAGGTGCTTGTGCATCCATGTGGGCATCTGTTCTCATCTGTTCATGCAGTTTGGGCATTCTTCCTTCTGGCGTACATCTTATGGGTCCAGTTTAGGTGTTGCGACTGGGTATCCAGTTGGACAAGCAGCCGAGGCGCATGGGCTTGGATGCACATTTTTTGTCCCATCCCTTGCTTGATCCATGGATTGAGTCCTCAGGGGACACTGGCTCACAGGACATCAGATTCAGGAGTATGGGGCCTGGAATAGACCCATTGTCCTTTTCCTGGGTAGAATTCTTCCAGGGATTGCAGACATTTCTACAGGGCCGATCTTCTGAAGTGGCAGTACCTCCTAAGGTGGCTTTGAGTGCTCCTCCGCATGTTTCCATTGTCAAGCGCTGTGCGATATGACAGAGTTCGAATGCAGGTGGATCAGGATGATACCAATGATGATGGGGCGGCTCTTCTGGTGAGGAAGGGGACATTTCCTCCAGATTTGGAGCCATGTAGAACTCTCTTCCATTTCTTTCAGAGAGATGAGTTGCTGGGTTTGATATCTCAGACCCTGAAGGCCTTCAGATGGACTGGGCCTGACTTCTTGGGGACAAAGGAGGAGGAGGATTCTATTTGCGTCACTCTGCGCAAGGCTTCTTGTTTCCTTTCCCTCTTGGATGCAATCCAGGAGTTGATTGATCTGAAATGGAGTACGCCAGAGGTGTCTTTTAAAGGAGGGCGAGTCGTGGCAGGTTTTTTTTTTTTTTTCAATTATTTCTTTATTAGTTTTCCAAAATATTACATAAAACACAAAATATGTTTAATTCACATTTCTATTTATAATCTTAACTTGGGAAAACAAATTATTTCAAATAATGACATTACATAAATGTTCAGAAAACTTTCCCAAGTTAAAAATAATAATAATGAAGGGGGTCCTATCTATCACAAATAACCTTCCATAATTACTCATTTTGTGAAGGGACATCATCTATCTTAACTTCTATTGCTTCTCCAGGTATCGAATCTTGGTTACAATTAGAACTTGACTTATCTTTCAAGAAATTCTCAAGCTGTAATGGTTCATTGAAACTGAATTTTTTGCCCTGGAAATTTAAAAAACACCTAGAAGGATATCTCAAATAAAACGTTGCTCCAATTTCCAGGACTTTACTTTTCAGTGCCAAGAACTGTTTCCTGCGGACCTGCGTAGGTCTAGAAACATCTGGGAACATATAAATCTTTTTACCACAAAATTGCAGGTCTTTATTTCTGAAAAATTTCTCCAATACACATTCCTTATCTCTCTCAGCCATAAAGGAGACAAAGAGAGTTGCTCTCTTATTTATGACATCTATTGATTCTTCTAAGAATGTCGAAATTCCCATACTACTTTCCTCATTTATCCTAGCTCTTATATCTGATCTAGACAGGAAGTAATGTATCTTAGAGAAAGCTGGTATATCACTCTCTTCATACATTAAGATCTCTTTTAGATATTTTATCAACATCTCTCTAGGGGACAATAATCTGGTCATTGGAAAATTTACCAACCTTAAATTTTTTGCTCTTACCAAATTCTCTAAATTTTCCAAATCGGTATGTATTAGAGTATTATCTCTAATTAATACGTTATCCAAATTCTGAATGTTATTTATTTTCCCAGTTACTTCATTTAACATTACTTCCACTGCGCTCAATCTTTTACCTTGTTCCAATATTGATGTTCTATTCACATTAACCAATGATGTAAGAGAGGAATTAACTTGAGTCAGATTCAAGTCCAATTTTACCAGTACCCTCCAGAGGTCCAAGAGTGTCACGGCTGAGAGTGGAAGGGACATCTTGCCGCCCTGATTAGAGGCTTGGGAACTGAAACGCCTGCTAATTCCAGCTAAGCAGTGAGTCATTAAAATCAGCGAATACCAGCTGCTGAGCCCGAGCCCATACGTCATCATCAGGAGCCCCGGGCTTTAAAACCCGAGAAACGCTGGTGTGCAGCCGGCGCGCGCCAAAGGCGCGCGCGGCTTAGACCAGCTTTGACTGGGATTTGACCGGGATTTGACTGGCTACCGGAACTATTAAAATCAATGGGCCGCAAAAGGAAAGCAAGATATATCACGTCTTCACCCACAGCAACCTTAAGAACTGGACCCATGGACGCCCATGTAAGTCGGCAGGGACCGCCAAGAATGGACAGTTTGCGAGATTCGTCTGAAGCCTCGCTTAGTCCAGGCAACGCTTTAACTCCCCCCCAACCGAATGAGGATCCGAGAGATGGACAACTGGATGAGAGGGAACCATCCAACGTGAGTGCAAATGTGGTGCATGCCGCGGCGGATGGGACTGATCCCACTAATTGCCTCAAAGATTCTTTAGTTGGGGCACAAGGTAGGAACCTAGTTGTGACCATTGGTGATACACAGATTAGTCGTGGCAGGTTTATACCCTTTGAATTCGCAGGCCAGAGAGCAATTGCGTTTCCCTAGGGTGGATGCTTTAGTGTGTTCGGTCACGAAATATACCACATCCCGGTAGAGGGAGATGTGGCGCTGAAGGATACTTAAGATACGAGGATTGAGGCTATCCTGAAGCAAGTCTTTGATGCAGTGCAAATTGCTTCTTATTGTGCCTTGGTAGCTTGGGCTACCTTGCATCTTTGTCAAAAATCTGGTAGCACTGGGTCTGATCTTAGACCTATAATAGAACTGAGGGCCACCTTCTTGGCTGATATGGGCTGTGACTTGGTATGCACAGCCGCCAGAGGAGCTGCTTCAGTTATTGTGGCCAGGCGGCATCTGTGGCTGAGCAACTGGTCTGTAGATACTATGGCAGAGTCCAACCTTACTAAGCTGCCCTTCAAAGGCTCACTTTCGTTTGGCAGTGAATTGGAAAAAATGGCAAGTAAATGGGGAGAGACCCAGGCCCCTTGTTTGTCAGAGGACAAGAAACCCATTGAACCGGTCTTCTCGGGCAATTGGCCACTCTCTGGACTACCGGCATTTTCGGCCTTAATGGGGAGGTTTTTCCCAGAGGTCCTTTCTCTTCCGCAGATCTTAGTCCTTTCACCCCCCAAGTTCCTCAAAAGGATGCAGGCTCTGGAGGTGGAGCTCCTCTGTCTTCCCAATGAAGGGTGGGCTCACCTGGTGGTTCAGGTGATAGGTTGTTGCCTATTCCGGTTTTATCACAGGTAGGTCCAGATTACTTCAGATCAATGGGTTCTTGAAGTGATTTGGAATGGGTATGCTCTTGAATTTCTTGGCATTTGTCCGGATGCCTTCATGTTCTCGCCATGCAACTTCCCTCAGAAGAGGGTAGAAATGGAAGCGACATTACAACGGCTGTTGAATCAGAAAGTGGTGATTTCCATTCCCGAATCACAGCAAAATACAGGCCCATATTCCATTTATTTTGTCGTACCCAAGAAGAAAGGCTCATTTCGGCCCATACTGGATCTCAAGGGCATCAATCGTCATCTATGAATCACGCATTTCAAAATGGAAACGGTATGCCTGTCATATGGCTGTCCAAGCAGGGGAGAACCTCATGTCTCTGGATCTGACGAAAGCATATTCTGCATATTCCCATCCAGCAGGAATATCAGCGGTTCCTCTGCTTTGCTATCCTGGATCATCATTACCAGTTTCAGGACTTGCCTTTGACTAGCCACGCCCAGGACCTTTTCCAAGATCAAGGTGGTGGTAGCAGCAGCCCTTCGCAAGGAGGGCATTCTGGTTCACCCCTATCTGGATAACTGGTTTATTAGAGCCAAGACATTGGAAGAAAGTCTTCGTGCTTCCCACAGGGTGGTTTCCTTGCTACAGGAACTAGACTGGGTGGTGAATCTGGCCAAGAGCAATTTGCAGCCATCTCAGCCCCTAGAGTATATTTCGGGGTTTGATTCAATACAAGGCAGGGCAGAGTGTTTCTGCCGGAGTCTCGGATCCACATGTTGATGCTGGGAGTTCAATCCCTGAGGAACTCTGTTTGTCCGACTATGTGGTCTTATATATAGGTCAGGTGTTAATGGCTGCTACATTAGAAGTGGTTCCCTGGCAAGGGCACATGTGCACCCTTTTCAGTGAGCCTTGCTTTCCCGATGGAATCTTCAATCGCAGAACTATGCGGTGAGGCTGCTTCTTCCCTTTGAGGCGAGATCTCAGTTGGTCCGAGTGTAACCACCAGTCCATCTCAGGAAGGGAATTTCCCTGACGCCACCAGATTGGTTGGTACTCATGACAGATGCGAACCTACAGGGCTGGGGGCCTCACTGTCAGGAGTTGGTGGTGCAAGGGCACTGGAATGTAGCAGAGTGGCAGTAGAATATCAACAGACTGGAGGCACAAGTGGTTCAGTTGGCATGCCTGCGGTTAGCCGAGCACTTAGAGTCTCAGGCAGTCCGGATAATGTCAGACAATGCGACAACAGTGACTTACATCAATCATCAGGGTTGAACCAAGAGTCAACAGGTGTCGGAGGAGATAGATGCGCTCATGGTGTGGGTGGAACATATCCGACTCTCACATTGCCGTAAAGGACAATATCCGAGCTGATTTCCTCAGCAGGAGAAACTTGGACCCAGGAGAATGGGAGCTGGTGGATGAGGCCTTCCTTCTCCTGGTTAATCACTGGGGCCTACCGGATCTAGACCTGTTGGCGACCTTCAACACCACAAACATTCCACGCTTCTTCAATTGCAGGCAAGATCCAAAAGCGATGGACATCGACAATCTTGTTCAGGAGTGGCCACGCGGCACCCTTCTCTATGCATTTCTGCCCTGGCCTCTGATAGGCAGGTTGGTCCAGAAGATTGAAAGTCAAGCCAGCACCATCCTTTAAGTGGTTCCAGCATGAGCTCGAAGGCTGTGGTACACATATCTCCAGAGACTCCTGGTGGGCAGTTCCCTCAGGCTGCCGTCTCGGATGGATCATGTCAGAGGCCCATTCTGCACCATTGAAAAACTCATTTGTTGAAGCGGGGTTTTTAGCCTGCGGTAATTTTCACTCCAGGCCGGAAATTTTCTACTCCTCTAGCCTATGTTAGAGTGTGGAGGGTCTTTGAAGCCTGGTGTTCTGAGCGAGGTACTCAACCCCTCAAGGTGGATATTCCTTTGATTTTGGAATTCTTACAAGATGGCCTACTTGAGGGTTTGGTCTTTAACACCTTGAAGGTTCAAGTTGCAGCCCCTGGCTAGTTATAGAGGAAGAGTCAATGGAGGGCCTTCATCTTCTCATCCAGATGTGTCCCATTTTCTGCAGGGAATTAAGCATCTTTGCCCCCCATTGCAACTTCCAGTTCCTCTGTGGGACCTTAACTTAGTCCTCGAGTTTTTGGCAGGTCTGCCCTTTCAACTGCTGCATACTTTCCTTGCAGCTGCTTACCTGGAAGACAGTTTTTCTGGTACCAATCTGTTTAGCATGTCTGGCCTCTGAGCTGCAGGCTCATTCCTGCCATGAACCTTTTCTCCCTATGACTCTGGTGCATTCAACTTCGGACTTTGCCCTCCTTTTTGCCCAAAATGGTTTTGGACTTTGATTTGAATCAGTCCATTTCGGTGCCTGCCTTGGACAGGGACAAAGATGAAGCAGAGTACCGCCTTTTACATTCTTTGGATGTCAAGCTTCATTTACTTCAGTACTTGGACATGGCTAAGACTATTTGGAAGCCTGATCGCCTATTTGTGCTCCATGGTGGAGATAAGCAGGGAGCACTGGTGTCACAGGCAATGATTGCCCGCTGAGATAAGGAAGTCATTATGGCAGCCTATGTGGCTGCTGAAGTTGCCTTACTGAAATAGATTAGACCACATTCCATGAGGGCTCAGGCGGTATCATGGGCAGAACTTTGTATCGCCTGCTGAAATTTGCTGAGTGGGAACATGGTCATCTTTACACACCTTCTGCAAGCATTACCGCTTGGATGTTGGGGCTAGGGAGGATGTACATAAGACAAGCGCAGTAAACTTCTTATTGGTCCGTCAAAAATATTTATTGTATTATTCCAACATGGCAACTCCACATGTATATATACCAAATTTTAGATGAAAGGTCCCCCGACACGGACCCCATGTTTTGCCAGTCCGGCTACGTTGGGAGGGACAAATTTTAGTGCCACCAACCTGTAATGACAGAATACGTGTATATAATCAACCAACTTAAATAAAGGGCAACAAACAAATTTTAAACAGAGTCATCTTAAAATATCTCAATAGACCTACCTGTGTTTCAAGCTACATTCATTCCAAGGGGAGCGCACAATACATACCGGACAGAAGAGATTTAAACGCTTACATTTTGGTGCGAAAATGGTCCACCTATCCGGGAGGCAGGTCAAGTATCCAATCAGAGCACACCACATACAAGTAACAGGAAAATAAATTCAGATGAAATGACTCCATTCCAGTTCTAAATTTAAACCTTTCGGGGTTTCAGTATCCAAAATATAAATCCATCTCTGTTCTGTTTTAAAGAGCAGTTCCGAGTAGTTACCGCCTCTTATTTAGGGTGTAGTTTTTTCCAAAACAAAGAATTTTAGATCAGACACTGTATGGGAACATTGAATCCAGTGATCAACTAAAGGGGCATTTTCCCGGCAATGTTTAATATTAGACCGGTGTTCAGTAATGTGGGTTTTAATCAATCATTCTTGAGGTTTTCCCTACATACGATTTTTGACACGGGCAGCTGATGTATATTACTCCCATTGAAGAACAATCAGATTCCCCTAGAACTGGATATGTTTTCTTTGTGGTCGGGTGAACAAATAATGTCAAAGAAAATGTGTGGCAACACACCGAACAATGTACACATGGTTTATGCATACCATTACCAGTTAGAGCATTTGTATTATAATTTATAGCTAGAGTACCTAATTTGTCACGTAAATTTTTACCCCGACGGTACGTGAACCGTAATGTACTACGAAAAATGTCATCAAGTGCAAGGGCTGTCCAATGTTTCCTAATAATCTTAGTGATTGCGTGGCTCATCGTAGAAAAAGGTAAAATACAATTAACCGCACTGGACTAGGTATGCTCTTGTGGCAAAAATAACTCCCTGTTCACATAAAGGGCACGTTTGTACGCCTCTTTTAAAACTTTAAATGGGTACCCTCTTTCACTGAACCTTAACAGCATCTGCTTAGCTTGGCGTATATACTCCTCCTTAGAGGAGCATAGACGCCGCAGTCTCAATAACTGGCCTGTGGGGATATTCTTTTTGAGGTGATGGGGGTGAAAACTGTCAAATGATAAAGTGTTACAGTCAGTGGTTTTGTGAAATAAAGAAGTTGAAATACCAGTGTTATTAATGGTAATCAAAATGTCCAAAAACAGTACCTGTTCCAGATGAATGTAAGCATTAAATTGTAAATTCCTATTACAATGATTCAACCAATCAATAAACATGAAAAATTGTATGTCTGTACCCAGCCATATCAACAACATAACATATCAATATAGCGTAACCATAAGTGTATGAGTGATGACCATATTGAAGAATATATATATATATATATATTTCTCCTCAAAATCGGCAAGTAGAAGGTGGGGGAACTAAATCGTTAAGTATTGTAATCAAATGTGAGGAATCCCTCACATATGATTTACTTAATGGTACAAAAGGTTTTAGAAAAATATCTACAAATTTAGACAATGGTTCTAAAATGGAACCAATGTATGTGGTGTGCTCTGATTGGATACTTGACCTGCCTCCCGGATTAGTGGACCGTTTTCGCACCAAAATGTAAGCGTTTAAATCTCTTCTGTCCGGTATGTACTGTGCGCTCCCTTGGAATGAATGTAGCTTGAAACATCGGTAAATCTGTTGAGATATTTTAAGATGACTGTTTGTTTAAAATGGCTCTACCATTTAAAAAAAAATTTTTTTTTTTTTTTTAAATGTTTAAGATGGCTCTACCAAATGACGGTATATAAAACAACAAATAAATAAATAAAATGTGTGTGTTTGCCCTTTATTTAAGTTGGTCGATATATACACGTATTCTGTCATTACAGGTTGGTGGCACTAAAATTTGTCCCTTCTGACGCAGCCGGACTGGCGAAACATGGGGTCCGTGTCGGGGGACCTTTCATCTAAAATTTGGTATATATATATATATACATGTGGAGTTGCCATGTTGGAATAATACAATAAATATTTTTGACAGACCAATAAGAAGTTTACTGCGCTTGTCTTATCTACATTGATACTGTTGAGTGCAGTATTTGCTCCAGTATTTGTATTTTGGGACCAGGGAGGATGCCATGTTTGCATGGGTGGTATTGACTGGACCACTGGCAGCCTCCTACCCTTTTTGAGATTAACTTTGCTACATCCCACTCATTTGGATTGACCTGCCCAAATGCTAAGGAAGGAGAAATTACTACTTACCTGAAAATTTCCTTCAGTACTCGGCTGCTAATGTTTGAATTGTGGTTAGCCTTTCTTCTGGTGAACGATGCAGAGTGTGTTTTCTGCTTGTTGTTGAAAACTGGTAAGTGGCTTCAGAAGCCCTACATTTGCTAGATCTGTTCTTTCTTTTAGCTGTGCTCAGTGTTCCTGTCGGTTGAGAACCATGAATGATGATAATGTTTAAGTACAATCAATTTTGTCCACAGTTTGACTTTTCCAGAGAATATTGGTGGGCTGATGGTGGGGGTGGGACTATATAGCCGTGACACCAGCTTTTGCTCCGTCTCCATCTACTGGCAGAGGTGCATAATCCCACTCATTGGGATTGACCTCCCCTTACTAAAGGAAAGGAAATTTTCAGGTAAGTTGTTGTTTCTCCTCTCTCATGTAACACACACACAGAGGTTGAGTGAGCTATATTAAACTATTTTTAACATTTTCAGAAGTAGAAGAGGCTTTGGGAAAAATGAGGAGCTTACAGTTTAAGTTGGAGTCTTCTGAAAAGGAAAACCAGATCATAGACATCACCTTACGGCAGCGTGATGCCGAAGTGAATAGACTGCGCGAGTTAACAAGGTAAGATTAATACTGCTATGGCAATCCTGTGAATAGTATTCTTGTTTTCCAAATTTTGTGCAGATTTTTTTCTTATCCCTTGACTTTGAAAATAAATAGACCCTCCCCCCTTCCCACCCTCTGAGCTGCTAAGTTCTTTTTCTCTAGTTTTACACAGTCTCTTTTATGGCTTCCAGATGACTGGGAAATACACTGGAGACTAAAGGTTTGTTTCTTGCATACATATTCCACAGCATCAGTATTTCAACACCAAAACCAATATATTACTTTTGGGATTTTATATTGTAAAGTAAATTTTGTGATGAAATAAAATTGACCTTGTTACAGATGTTTGTTAGAGGTTATTCCCATTTGTGATCTTGAGTGTCACATAATTACCACTTTATCACTCAATAGCAAGAGACTGATCAAACAAGAGGAGAATGTGAGCCAAGATTAAGAACTATTCCCTAAAACTGCTAATGGGAACATTATTTTCTTTTGACATGTTTTATTTTATAGTACATTAACCTAAAACCCTTCATGTATTTGTTGATGCATGTTGCAGAATGTCAGTACAAACTATCGCAATTTAGAAAATGTTCTTATTTTAATGAACCTTTTAAAATTAAGGTGTGAGGGAGAAAACTGTTTCAGGTAGGGTGTTAACTTTGCAACAACTATGATGCATTTGAGCCTTGTCCAGTAGATTGATAGCTGAGTGCCACTAGAGCAACTGCTGTTACTAGAAGAGGTGGCTTCAATTTTATCCCTCCTCCAGCAGTGGGGAATGCAAACATAACACCTCCCCCTTCCCTAAAAGAAAAATGTGGTACAGTGTCCTGTTTGAAATGGATGAAATATATAGGTGCAGATTTTCATAGCAGATAGCTTTTTTTTTTCCTGTGCCATTAGCTGTAGACCACCAGATGGTGGTATATGCACAGCAAACATCTGAAATGTTTCTGATCTACAAAGATTTGAATGGCATGATGGTTGAGCCGCTGGGTTGGCCTGTGCTGTTGCAATCAGAGCTGAAATGCACCATTTCAGGTTTTACTGCTGTCAGTCTGGCATGCTTCCACTAATTACTTACCTAGCTAAATTCTGGAGCTGTACGCAGCCTGCTCGATGATCCTTTATATTATTTGTCTCAAGACTTCATATTACTTAGCTGAAGATGAGATCATTGTATAAGAAGATAGAATTAGTTTGTAATCTGTTTGCGATCTTTACACAGATAGGCAAACCAAACAGTATACTTCGTGCATTCAGATAACAGTTCTTAAATTCAAGCAGCTTGAATCTGCATTGGTTGGCGTTTACATTTCACATTTGTTGTAAGATTCCTGGTTCGAGTTGGGCATAAAGGTCACCCAGTACATAAACTAAAGTCTGAGAGTGCTTTTTACTCACAGACTTTAGGCAGAATTTTCAAAACTATGCACATAATTCCGTGAAACATAGAGGGACAAAGCTACACTTGCTCAAGTGCTGATGTAATTATGTGGATTTATATTCATAATTTAAAAAAAAAAAGTATGTGTAAATCTTATCCCTGCTCCAGTTCTGCCTTTCGGACTTCCAGCTTACTATCAGGCCGCTGCAATATCGGGCACTCAGATCAGAGCGGTTGGATGCACTAGACTTATGCCCAATGCAATACTGGGATTAGCGCGTCCAAACCAGCGCATAGCTAAAAGTGCTTATCATATGTCAATTCCTTGTAGATGAGGCAATGTCAAAAATCGCCACGCGTCCATCTTAACGCAGCAAATTTAATGCCTGCCTGGGAAATGGCGTTAAAGCATGCTGTGCTCAAGGGCTCACCTAAAAAAATAAAAAATACTGCTTTCCGTGATTCCTCCTATTAGTGTTATTGCGATACTAAGTAGGTGGCACCATAGAAAGCGGAATCATGCTGTGCTCAAGGACTCAAAAAAAGAAAATCCTGCTTTCTGTTGTTCTTCAAGGGGTACCACAGAAAGCAGCAGCCCCAAGGTTTGGCCAATTGGAACCCTTGCCAGCAGTAAGTGAAGGAGTGAATAAATTAATATTAAGTGCCTGGCACAAATTACCCATTGGGTGTCCCTTTTAGCTCGGCAGCTCATTTGCCTATGGCATCGAGCAGGAGAGGTGGATATGCACACATTCAACTAATGTGCGCCCAGTTTGGATGCACGTTTTTACACAATGATATTGCATGTGTGCAAAAGTACATAAAAAATCTTATCATGTAATTTTATGCACATACATCCCCGAATAGATGTTGGATGTATGTGCAGTTGTGTGTAATTCCATTTGAAAATTAGCACCTAAATGTGTTTGTATCCGCTCATGTTTTTAGAAATGATGATCAGTACCTTAACATGTTTAAAGTGATGTGATTTTTTAACTTTAGATGGCCTGTACAGTATTTGTTGTGCTCTGTAGCATATGTGAGACTTAAGTAGTGTAAGTGCGGAAACTCCCTGAAAAACTACAGAAGGGCATCACTGTAATTAACTTCACTAACCCCTTACATTATTGTTAACAGAACCTTGCAAGGCAGTATGGCTAAGCTCCTGTCTGATCTCAGTGTGGACACCTTCAAGAATAAACCTGGAAAAAGCCTTACACGGTCTCTACTTAATATCTATGAAAAGCAGCTGGAGAATGAGCAGAGCCCTGCTCGTTCTTCCGTCATGAGTTATCTGAAAGATTTAGAAACTGATCAAGTTTTAACCAGCTTGGAGCCACCTTTTTCAAGTGGACATGGTAATGCGGAAGTTGCAGAGCAGAACTATGAAGACTTCAGTATTCCTGATGTAATATCTGAAAAATTCCCAATAGCTAAAGAATCTCTGGGCGCTTGTAGAACTGGTGCTGTGGATTCAGGTCATCTGTCACCTATCATTCCACACAGCCCTTCAAAGCAAAATGCAGCCTCAGAGAGCAACTCTGGCACTGTAGTGGGTGGTGAGCACAGCCTGGATGAGACCATTTATCTACCACTAGCTGGCAGTCCTGCCAGAAAGCACTCAGCAATGTCTGAAAAGAAAATATGCAGCCCACCCCAGGCCAATGTCAATTCTAGACACTTGGATTATAAATCTGGAGCGTCTGACTCAGAAAAGAATAATGGATATAGGAATTTCTTCCAAGTTCTTGGGCACATGGAAGATGCAGAAAAAGTTTTGGATGATAAATTCACTTGCAACTCTGGTTTGAAAAAAATTGTGACAAATACCTCTGACATGATGGAGAGAACTAAGCTCGAAGATGACTGGTTGCCAGTGAAATCAAAGGAAATAATAAACAGGTTTCCTGCTGATTTCCCTTGGAAAGTGGAAGGCTCCGTGCCTGGTAATGGTCTCTTCTGTTCTCTACCACACGGTCAGGAAAAGACGATGCAGATCACAGGCAGACCTTCCAGTGACAGCTCTCTTTTTTCAAGTTCTGACTTCAGGTCGGGAATGTCAGAATGGAGCACGACTTCCTTCTCAACGTTTACATCGCATGACGAACAGGACTTTAGAAATGGGCTAGCAGCTTTGGATGCCAACATAGCTAAATTACAAAGGACATTGCAGGCTGGCCTCCTGCATAAATGAAGAAACTTTAAAAGCAGGCGTGCCTTTGTCTGTAATAAACTGTATGTGAAGCGGCTGCAATTTGTTGGATTGGAGGTCCTCTGAAACAAAAAAGCGTTCTTGCTGACTTTGTATAAAATTAAAATAATTTGTTTAGCTATCTTTTTAATTAAAAATAAACAAATGAGGGCAGTTAATGATTTCCAGCATTAAAGAATTCTTGATTTTAGTTACAAGTGTGTTTGCCTCAGCCCTTCCAGTGCGTCACTGTGCCTTCACTGCTAAGACATGCTCTCTCCTGTTAATAATTTTAACTTAATGAAAATATTTTTAACAAGACTTTTTTATTGTTTTATATAAATGTCTAGGCTTGGAATGTCCTAGGGGTAGGATTGTTTTACTTAATAGCTATTAAAAGTTCTTTCTGTAAATGATGACTGGCTTAGCTCTTACTGAAATGAAATAATGTTCTATTTGACTTGTGTAAAATTACATTGAACCTAGATGGGGATGGATAATTCTGGAAGATTATTTATCTTTCTATAATATGCACTTGATGTTCTTGTTTGAAATAGTTATTTTTGTATCTGGCCACAAAATTATGGCTCTCTTATGTACACTTTTAACAGGTTACTCTGATGCTTAAGAGTATGTTTGGGAAGCTATTGAGGGTTCAATAAGAGCCCTTATTGCTAATCCTTCAGCCAACAAGTTTTCACTGTATTCTGCTCTTATTTTTAAATAAAATCAAATGTGATAATGGCATGTTTCCTGCATGGCAAAAGAGAGGATGAAATGGTGTTTATAATGTGATAGTGGCTGCTACGACAGCCCTGTGTTATGGAACATTGCTCTGTTTTGTACAGTACCATTTTACGTATTTTTTTCTGAAATCATTTTCCAAAAAAGGTTTTCTAGTTGCGTGAACCACACCCAACAGTTTTTATAATAGGCGTAGTACGATAGGGGTTCTAATTTTTTTTTTTTAATTTTTCTGGTTGGACCACAGTAGTGCATATAAAAATAATATACATATAGTAACATAGTATTGTCAGTAGAAAATACCAAATGGTCCATCCAGTCTGCCTAGCATATTTCTTATGGTAGTAACTGCTGCTCAGTGCAGGTTACCCCCATGCCTTACGTTAAGTATTACTACCTTTAACAATCAAAGCCAAGTAACTGTCAGACCCATAACAGAATTACTGCTAGCAACTTTGTGGTGATCAGCCTTCCTTCTAATTCAGACAGTGCTATTTGAATGTTGTTTGTTTTTGGACTTGGAAGTAGAAGCAGTCCTTTATCCCTAATATCAGTGTATCAGTATCCCAGACTGTAAAAGACCGGGCCATTGGCTGTCTTCAGAATCCAATATGCCTTCCCCCTCCCTCCCCTACTGTCAAAGGGGAATGCAATGTTGCAGTAGCATCAAAAGCATCAAAGCTAATTGGTTAAGGGTAGTAATCATCCATGCCTTCTATTAAGGGTATTAGCTGCTGCTCCATGCAGCTGGGGCCCCTGCACCCTTTTCTTCATCATCATCTACAAGCCTTTAGGGATCTACACTATCTATCCCATGCCCTTTTGAATTTATTTGCTGTTTTGCCCTCACCACCTCTTTCAGAACGGATTTCCAGAAATCTATCACCAACTAACCCAACACCGCGGGGTGGCGGGCGGGTTTCGTGAGGACTAACATCCTGCTGTCCTGTGAGAACACCTGTTACATCAGGTAAGCAACATTTGCTTTCTCACAGGACAAGCAGGATGGTTGTCCTCACAAATGGGTGAGTACCGAGCTGAGGATGTCCGGACATGAACCAAATGTACCCAACGGCGTGCAACAGGCACAACAACTGAGGTGAAATTTGGTAGAGGACATCCGCACCCTACCGGGAGGTGGAAGTGTGTTGGTACATCATGCTGGAAAAAGGTTACGCAAGACAGACTGGCCGAAAATGGAATCCTGTCTTCCAGCTTTGTCCAAGCAATAATGGGCTGCAAATGTATGGAGGGAACTCCAGGTGGCAGCCTTGCAGATGTCAGGAAGCGGCACCGATCGGAGGTGTGCTACTGAAGTCGCCATGGCCCTCACAGAGTGTGCTTTAAGACGGTCTTGAAGAGGAATGCCTGCTTGCTGATAACAAAGAGATATGCAGTCCGCCAACCAGGAGGAGAGAGTCTGTTTACCCACAGATTGCCCTAATTTGTTGGGATGGAACAAAACGAATAACTGAGTGCTCGTCCTATGGGCAACTGTAGTTCTAGATAAAAAGCTAGAGCCCGTTTTCAGTCAAGGGTATGCAGAGTCTATTTCTCTGGATTGGAATGGGGCCTGGGAAAGAAGGTAGGTAGTATGATGGATTGATTAATGTGAAACTCCAAAACTACCTTAGGTAAAAACTTAAGGTGAGTGTGGCGTACCGCCTGGTCCTGCAGGAGTTTAGTGTAAGGCAGATAGGTAACTAGGGCCTGTAACTCACTAACCCTGCGAGCTGAAGTGATGGCCAAAAGGAAAATCACTTTCCATGTGAGATTTTAGATCACAGGAGTGAAGAGGCTCGAATGGTGGTTTCATGAGCCGACCGAGAACCAGATTAAGGTCCCAAGAAGGGGCCGGAGGACAAAGGAGGCTTGATGTGGAGCAAGCCCTTCAGAAAGCATGTTACAAGGGATTGTACTGATTTAGGGACATCCCCTGACACCTTTATGGAAGGCGGCTACCACACTGACATGCATTCTGATGAAAGATGTCTTGAGACCCGTCTCTGACAGATGCAGAGATAGTCCAAAAACTGTGGGATTGGACAGGAAAAGGGGTCAAGGGACTTAGAAGAGCACCATGATGTGAACCTTTTCCATTTGTAAGAGTAAGCTTTCCTTGTGGAAGGCTTCCGTGAAGCAATCAAGACACGGGAAACTGGGTCTGAAAGGTTAAGTGGTTGAAGGATTAACCTTTCAACATCCATGCCGTCAGGGACAAGGCCTGAAGATTGGGATGGCATAGGTTCCCGTTGTTTTGAGTGATCAGAAGCCGGTCCTTTCCCAAGGGAATGTGCCTGCGAATGGAGAGATCCTGTAGTATTGGAAACCACACTTGGCGTGGCCAGTGAGGTGCTATCAGGATCATGTTTCCCTTGTCCTGACGTAGCTTCACGAGAGTCTTCGAGAGAAGAGGAAGTGGAGGGAATGCATAAAGCAGACCGGTTGCCCACAAGAGGGAGACTGCATCTCTGGGCTGAGAGCATTTGCTGCGAATGAGGGAGCAGTAATCGTCCACTTTGTGGTTCTGAGGGGACACAAAGAGGTCTGTCTGAGGATATCCCCATTGTCGGAAGATGGAGTTCGCTACCGAGGGGTTGAGAGACTACTCGTGTGGGTGGAAGACGCGACTCAGCTCGTCTGCCAACACATTGTCCACTCCTGGCAAGTAGGTGGTCCTGAGGTACATGGAGTGGGAGAGCGCTTCCGCCCAAATCTGCGCAGCTTCCTGACACTGAAGGAAGGAGCCTGTGCCTCCCTGTTTGTTGATGTACCACATGGCCACCTGGATGTCAGTCTGAATCAGAATGACTTGATTTGATAGGTGATCCTAAAAAGCCCTGAGAGCATATCGCATTGCTCGAAGCTCCAGGAAATTTATTTGGTGTTTGGCTTCCTCTGGAGACCAAAACCCTTGTGTCTGCAGATCAGCCACGTGGGCTCCCCACCCGAGGTTGGAAGCATCGGTGGTGAGAATGACTTGAGGATCTGGCACTTGAAAGGGCAATCCCTGGAGGAGATTGTTTTGATTTTTCCACCAGGTGAGAGACAGACGGAGTGAGTCGGTGATGTGGGCAGAGGCTGAATAGCTTGAATCCATTGTGACCTCAGAATCCAATGCTTGAGTCTCATGGCCAAGCGGGCCATTGTTGTGACATGGACTGAGGATGCCATGTGTCCGAGAAGGACGAGGAATTGGCGAGCTGTTGCAGTAATCTGAGACTGCAACTGGTGAGCGAGAGACACGAGAGTTAGCACTCGTTGTTGAGGTAGAAAAGCTTTTGCCTGCAAGGTGTTCTAGTCTGCCCCAATGAACGACAAGGTTTGAGATGGGACTAAATAGGATTTTTCGTAATTGACGAGAAATCCTAGTGAAATTAGAGTGTGTAGAGTCAAATCAAGGGACGACCGAGCAGTTTGCTGGGTTGGAGCCCTGATTAACCAGTCGTCCAGATAGGGGTAGACGTGAACACCTTGGGTTCTAAGGAAAGCTGCGACAACTACGAGACATTTGGTAAAGACTCATGGTGCAGACGCTAGGCTAAACGGAAGCACTCTGTATTGATAGTGCTTGGGGCCTACTAAAAACCTTAGGTACTTGCGATGAGTTGGAGTTATCGCAATGTGGGTGTATGCATCCTGGAGGTCCAGAGAGCAGAGCCAGTCTCCTCTTTGTAAAACAAGTAGAAGAGATCCCAAGGTTGCCATCTTGAACTTTTCCCGCTGGAGGTACTTGTTGAGAGTACGTAGGTCCAGAATTGGACAAACACCCCCCGATTTTTTGGGGATCAGAAAGTACCGGGCATAGAACCCTAGGCCTTGCTGCAAGTGCGGAACAGGTTCTATTGCTTTTGACTGGAGAAGGAGGGAGACCTCTTGATCCAGAAGAATGGAGTGGTCAGACTTCCCCCACATCCGCAGAGGTGGGGAGACCGGTGGCAGGGCGAGAAAGTTCAGATGGTAACCCTGAGCCAATACCCATTGGTCAGTCATGATTGACTGCCACATGTTGTGAAAGTGGCACAATCGACCTCCCACTGGTATGCTTGGCAGAGGAATCTGGCTGCTGCTCTCCAAGCGGAAGTCAAAAACCTGAAGCAGGCCCTAGCTGGGGAGCTGCTTGTGGTTTTTGTTTTCGGGCTTGGCGAGGCTGAGGCTTTTGATAAGGTCTGGTAGCACGGGACCTTGCTGGTGGCGGATAGACCTTCCTTGGATGGTAGAACGACTTCTTAGAGTCCTTCCTGAAGGGCTGTCTTGAGGAGAAGTCGGAAGGCATCGAAGAGAGCTGTTTGAGAGTCTCATGATGGTTTTTTAATTAAGCCACCATTCGTTGGATCTGTTCTCCAAACAGATTATCTCCGATACATGGTAGGTTGGATAACAGGTCTTGCACTTCTGGGCGAAGGTCAGAAGACTTGAGCCAGGCCCATCGTCTTGCCGAAATAGCCGCTGCATACACTCTGGTAGAGGTGTCAAAAATGTCATAAGATGTTTGAATCTCATGCTTGCCTGCCTTATAAACAAAATCCTTTGTTTATAAGGGTTTGTAGCTAGTCTTGGAATTGCTCAGGAAGGGACTCTGAGAAGTCCTGTATCTGCTTAAAGATGACCCTATTATATTGGGTCATATAAAGCGGATAGGCAGCAATTCTGGAGATGAGCATGGCCCCTTGGAATACTCGTCGACCAATGTTGTCTAGGAATTTTTGTTCCTTAACAGGTGGGGTAGACGAGTGAGGTTTTGACCTTTTTGCCCTCTTTTGAGCAGACTTGACCACAGCTGAGTAGTGGTCAAGCTGGAATTTTTGAAATCCTGGGGCTGACTGAACTAAATAAGTAGTGTCAGCCTTTCTGTGTATTGGAGCAATTGATCCAGGATTTTCCCAGTTCTTTTTGAGGAGATCAAGAAGGACCTGATGAACGGGAATAGAGGTGATCACTTTGGGGGCATCCAGGAATTGGAATAACTCCATCATCTGGTGCCTATCGTCCTGTTCCATCTGCAGTTGAAAAGGAACCAACTCAGACATTTCCTTCACAAAATTTATGAATGAGAGGTCCTCTGGAGGAGAACGCTTTCTACTTTCAGTGGGAGAAGGTGGTGAAGATAAGTCATCGGTGTCTGTTGAAGTATCATCACCCCAAATGTCATAGGGATCAGCAGACTGTCCTTTAGGAAGTTAAGGGGGTTGAATACCTGAGGGTCCCGGTCTAGGCTCCGAAAAAAAATCAGAGAAATCACCGGAGGCATCGATGATGGCATCGAAGGATGACTCTATGGCGAGGGACGCATCGGCATCGATGGCTAAGGCAACACACCCAATGGAGGGATGCGGAACGGTGTTTCTCCTCCCGATGAAGCTGTCATCGGGGAGGGCATCAGAGCCAGCGGCGACCCGGGATCCATCGGAGGAAGGGCAGCCATCAGCGCTTCCATTCTGGATAGCAGTGGTGCCAGCGCTGCTGGAATCGGGTCAATGACAGGTTCCACAATCTGTGCCGGAGGAACCTGGAGACGTTGCTTCGCCTTGTCGATGGCCTCCTGAACCAGCCGGTCCAGTTCTTCTCGGAGACCTGGAGCAAGCAGCCCCGGCTCTGGAACAGAAGAGGGAGGCAGAAGCATAGCCGGAGGGACCACCTTTACAGGCGGAATCGCGGCTCCCAAACCCCGAGCGGGTGAAGGTTGCCTCTGTGACCCGGTCATAGGAATGGTCGGTGCCTTTCCTGGACGGGGCTTCTTCCATGGCGGCTCGGACTGTGGAGAGATCGATGATTTCGCTCCCTCGATGGTCCGAGTCTTGCGATGGCGATGTTTTTCCCTGCGATCCCCAGGGGGAGTAGAGAGTGTCGATGGCCGTGAAGAAGTCGATGGCGGTCGGTCAGTGGTCGATGCTGGCGCGAAGTCGACGGTGCCGGTTCAGACGTCATCGATGCAATGGATGGAGTCGGGGTTTGAGCACGGAAGAGGAGTTCCATCTTCTCTATTCTGGCTTTGTGACCTTTTGGTCGCATGAGGGCACATTTGGTGCAAGTCAGGACATCATGCTCACGGCCTAAACATATTACACAGACTCCATGGGGGTCTGTGATAGACATGGTGTGAGTACAGTCTGGGCACAGACAGAACCCCGACGCCATGTCCATTGAAAAAAATCGAGCTGCGGTACGGTCGACGGCCAGTAGGCTGCAAGGGCCAAACTCTATGGTAATAGACGGAAAACGGGTAAAAACTTACCAGAGTACCGCGGTCAGAGAAAAGTTAGAGGAGGGATCCCTGTGGGGCAATTTAACTTTAAATAATTCCGTGAGGAAAATTCCTGTCAGGAATCTCTTCAGAGCTCCTTTACCGCGAGGCTACTGCTGCGCGGAAAAAAAGAAGACTGAAGGGGGACCCCTGCTGCCTGCAGGGTTAGTGCCATGCTGGGCATGCTCAGTAGGGGCCAGTCAAAGTTCTGGAAACTGGCAGAAGTTTTCCGTGATTGGGCTCCATCCTGATGTCACCCATATGTGAGGACTACCATCCTGCTTGTCCTGTGAGAATAGCCTTTCATCAGTCCTCATTAATGTATGTCTTATCGCATACATACCTGTGAAATAAAGGTAAAATCCACCTCTCTTATTGATGTTCTTACTTTAGCACTACATATTAGACCTGTGTCTTTTTTTTTCTAGACTAAGATTTTGCTTTGCATTTATTGGACACAATCTCTTATAGTGGGTGGGGATTTGGTTAAGGAGAAAAACATCATAAGTTTGCCATTAATATTTCAGGAATGAATGTAAGGGTCAAAACAAGTTGTAGATGACACCTTCAGAATATATCTGCTGTGCTTTCAGACCCTTCATCAGGTCATTGCCCAGCCAGCACCGTTACAGAACACTGAATTTAAACAGCACAGTGTCAAATAGGCACGATGTTGTGCTAGGTCTATAAAGTCCTGCACGTCTTTACCAATAGTGATGGTACATAGGTATTTACATAAATTGCTCCTGATGGGAGGAGCTTTTCTTCAGCCTAGATGAAAGATACTGGAGGAGGAAAGTAAGAGAGGTAGCAAGGAAAGAAAGATGATGCATGGATGCTGGCCTGCTCCTTTGCAAGGAGCTCCACCTTCTCCCTGTTTCCACTGAGTATGGCACTTATCCTTCCAAATAAAGCCTGGGCCTCTCCTTGTTTTTCCACTATTTGGGGGAATGGGAGTCTTTTTCCCACAAAAGGAAGAAAGTTCAAGAATGTGCAAGGCTTTTTTGGCGATACATGAGCTCGAGTAGAATACTAGATATCCCTGGCTGTGGAGCTGTTTTTTGTTTGGTTTTTTTTGACAGAAGCAAAACTTGAGTGTGCAATGTTTGGCAGTTAGCCCTTACGAGGTGAGCTGAGCCGAGCTATCCCATCTCAGAGAAGCTGCCGCATGTGCAGCTATGAAGAAGATTCTTTAAGAGGAAGAGGATTCCCACCTTTGGTTCTGGGAAAGTTTTGGAGGCAAAGAAAGCAAAAGGGCCACTTGCATTGCTAAAATGTTTGTGTGTATTTTTGAAAGAATTGGGGGATTTCTCAGATTTAAAAGACAATTGCTTTCAGGAAGACATGTTTTAAGTTAAAACCAATTATTCTGTAAGTAGGTTATAAATGGAGGTTTTGTTCCAGCATAGAGGCCTGACATCTTATTTTCACCAAAATGAAGCAGCTTTTAGTAAGATGTAGCACTATAAGAAGGATGGACACATTTTAAAGCATTTTTCTTCTGCCTGGAGAAGAGTGCCTAATGCCTACAGGACATTGCACTGGAAGCTTTGTGAAGGGCTTTTCCTACTAACCTCACGGCACCAGACCTCATGGTCAACTGCAAACCAATGTGCACTTTTTGGGATACACAGAGGCATCTTAAGTTGAAAGAAGCATTGTAAATCGGATAATGTGCATCAATTTAGAGCTGTAACTGACTAAAAATGCCTTAAGATGAGGACTTCCAGTGTTATATAGGAAGAAGATTTTGTTATTCCTCATCACCTTTTGCATTAGTACATTTTCCTTTATTAACTGGATACATTAAAAAAAAAAAGTTTGGAAGCATGCATTAAAACTGTTTCAGGACAGACTCGGCTTAGAAGCAGCTTACTTTCGCTCTACCTATAGAACCACCAAAACAGCAGCGAGTTTATTCAGGGCCCCTGCAGCAGCCTCTTTTTAAAAGGAAAACCCCAAAAGAGTTTATAACTGACAGCCCTGCAGTCTGGCCCAATGAGCAGATATGATCCTTTGCTGAATTTCATGCCACTCATGACAGCAACAGCAGCAGGAGCGCGATAGAGCCTGGACTAACAATAGGAGTTTGAGCTGGCCTACAGTTTGTATGAATGCTACTATTAGCCACAGTTCAGCTACTTGAAATTGGAAGTGCAAATAGCAACCTGTCAGACCATGCCAGTGCAAGGCCACTATGGAGTAGGCGCATTGGTGGTGGGCGTAGTGGTTCTTGGGCAAGCAGAACCAGTTTAGTTAAAGATGGGGAGAGAGGCTACCAGATGTTTTTAGGCAGCATAGGTTACACTGAGGAAAGGTAGTGGTGGCAGTAGGTCATGGGTTCTACAGGGCTGCTATGGAAAGCCAGGTGGTTCCTAGAGCTCTCGAACATACTGCCATCGGTTTGGATGTGTGAGGGAGGGGGCCTGGACTTTATCGTGTAAGGATGCAGGCTACAACATACAGAAATCCAGATGATAACCTTGATACCAAATCAAGAGCATGGCACTGGATTAGGGTTTTCAGCGGTGGTTGTTTTGCTTATTAGGAAGAAACTGGGATGGTGCAAGAGGGAAAGAAGAGGTGAAAAGGGATAAAGTGAACAGGAACCACACATCACCCATTAACTCTCCCTGCCTGAAAGGGAGGTAGGGTTACCAACTTTGGAGAAATATTATGGAGACAAGCTGCCACATCGCAGCACTGGGAACCCTAGCCCCTGCCTCCACCTTCCAAAGCATTTTAAATTCACTAAAAAGGGCCAGGCCCCATTCCCTGCCCAGCGGATGACTCCTGCTCCTTAGCGCTCAAGCTGATTTGAGATGGCCTAGGTGGCCCTTCTATTGAAAAGTTGGGGATAGGAAATATTGCAACTTAGTTAATGGGTAAGGAACAAGACTTCTCCCAGAGGTAAGTTAGCTATGTCTTGACCCTTTCTTCCTTTACGGAGCTGTAATCAGCAGTTGGCATGTAGAAAACCACCTCACGCCAAACTGACCATCCTAGTTAAAAATAGGGTAATTCTGCTGGGTTTATTTGCTGACCCGAAAAAGAGAACAAGCCCTCAAATTAGGCACAGATGGACTGAGTTAATCCAAAAAAAAAAAAAAAATGTTAGCACCTACAAACTTTGTCAACCCTTAATTCTATATTTTCATTCATTAAAACATTTAATAGCTTCTTGAAAGAAACTCATCCTACTTATTCAAACCCACCATTATGAATTAAATCAAGGTACTACTCAATAACATGTGAAAAGACAAACATGGAATCAAAATGACAATTAACTCACAACCCCCATCAAAAGGCATAACAATAATCTATAATATAGTGGGCTCGGTAGTGTGTCCGTCAGTGCTCACTTGGTCAGTCATCGGTATAGAGTTTTCCATGTTCCCCAGCCCGCCGACAGATGGCACAGATTGCCTTCGAGGCACGTACATCGCGCTTGGTAATGTGTCAGACAGAGAGGCCTCCTCCATCCAGCCACGCCTCCACCCCTGCTCTGTGTGTAGGTGCCCCACGCCAACACCACTGAGGAGAGGAACGTGGCGCAACTGTGTACAGGAACGTGGGTAGTGTGTCCATCCGTATACATTTCCAGCAATTGGTGAGTCAGCTTTCCAGCTACTTGGGAATGTCAGTCATTCAGCGCTACTTCTCGGAAGATCTCTGAGTTTTACTTTCACTATGAAGGTGGCACACGGCTACAAAGACTGTGGTATTGACCATAACAATGATCAAATATGCCTCCTAACCACCAGCAACCACCAACTGCTGAAGAAATTGCAGCAAAAAAAACCCAAAACAAAACAAAACACGTCATGCTGAAGTTCAATGACGCCGTAGAGCGGCCATGTCACAACAGCAGCTGCAAGGTTTCCTTTTCAGCTAACGCTTCCATACAAGAGAATATGCGCCAATAAAAATGCTCGCCACCCGGGCATAGAATGGGTACAGTTGCTAGTAAATGTATAAACCTCTTATTCCCCAAAATATTTAAAACTAGAAATGTTATGCCAATAGAATATAAAAATACTAGTGGGGAGGAGGAAGACCATCACAACATCAACAGGTCAATTGAAGAATATTTTTAATATTCAGCATGTTATAAAAGTAAAGAGAAAGAGAGGTAACCTGTGACACCATACCCATAGGCACCGGAAGTCTCTTTCTAATTTCTCTCCTCTTCCCTGCCCCCCCGACACAGACACAAGCATGCTGTCTGCCTCATTTCATAGCTAGAGTAAACAGCAACTGGAGAAGATGAATAGAACAAAGTTCTGACCAGGTTTACTTTGCGAGAGTGGGTTTGTGAAGACCAAAAAGGATTACTCTGATCAGAGAGAGAGAGAGTGCGCACACATCATGGGGTTTCACAGCAATCTATAAAACATTTCTCAAAACAAAGTGCATGGAAGAGTGTTAACATGTGACACCCTACTAAAAACGACAACCGTTTTGCTTTTCTCAGCACTTACATTTGAAAATGGTGAGCAGGGCCGGCGGAAGCACTAGGCGAACTAGGCGGTCGCCTAGGGCGCCAGCTTCCCGGGGGCGGCACTGCCCCGGTAAAATTAAAAGAGCTGCATTAAGCCGTCGCCCCCCCCGATAAAAATAAAAGAGCCGCTGCCGGCAGCCCGCCCCAAAAGATCCATCTGACCTCCCCCAGCGGTTCGCGTGCTCCCGGTCTCTCCCGCTGCTCTTTCTTCCCTGCTGCCGTTGCCGCCGGGCTATCAGCACGTTCAAGCCCAGCGGGAACGGCAGCAGTGCAAAAAAAAAAGCTGTGGCATCCGCGGCTGCCCTTTTCTTCCTCCCGCCCCCCCCCCCCCTGACCCGGAACAGGAAGTGATGCGCGGGAAGGAGAAAGAGCGGTGCCGCATGAAAAAAATAGCAGCGACAGCAGCATCGGCCCCCGAGCAATTGAAGCAGCCGGTAATCGGGAAAGGAGTCAGCAGCATGAGCCTCCCGCGGCCGATGGGATTCTTCCTTTTTGGCCTGCGGGGGCTGAAGAGGAGGCTGTTGCAGCTACCATTTGTGCTGGGGGGGGGAGGAAGTGAGAGAGAAAGAGTGAGAAGCAGCCAGCCTGCCTGTGTGTGATTGAGAGAATGTGTGTGTGATTGAGAGAAACTGGTCAGAGAGCTGATGTATGTGTATATGTGAGAGACAATGAAAGTGATTGCTCAAGGAGATGACTGATGTGTGAGAGTGTGAGACAGTCAGGGATGTAACTGATGGGTGTGTGTGTGTGTGTGTGTGTGTGAAAGAGAGAAAAAGCATGGAAGTGAGAACTCTGGGTATGTGAGAAAGCATGGGAGTAAGAAGCCTGGTGTTGTGGGGGTGTATGTGAAAGAAAGCATTGGAGTGAGAAGCCTGATTATGTGAGAGAGAGCGTGGGAAGCCTGGGTGTGTGTGCATGTATGAGAGAGAGACTGGTTGGTAAGGTGACGGTGTGACTGGTGTGGGTGTGAATGTGAGAGAGAGAGAATGTGATTCAGGGAATGAGAAGCCTGTGCACCTGGAGAGCGAGCCTGGAAATGAGAGAGAGACTGGTGTATGTGTGTGTAACAGAGATAAAGTGATTATGGGAATGAGAAGTCTGTGCATGTGAAGAGAGTGAGCATGGGAGTGAGAACCTGGGTGTGTGTGAGACACAGCATGGGAGGGAGAAGCCTGTATATGCAAGACAGAACAGGTGACTGGTGTGTGTATGTGAGAGAGAGAAAGAAAGTGATTATGGGAATGAGAAGCCTGTGCATGTGAAGAGTGAGCATGGGAGTGAGAAAGCTGGGAGTGTGTGAGATACAGCATGGGAGTGAGAAGCCTGTATAACTGAAAGAGAACATGGGAGTGGGAAGCCTGTGTGTGTGTATGCATGAGAGAGATCAGGTGACTGGTGTGTGTGTTTGTGTATGTGTGTGAGAGAAAGAAAGTGATTATGGGAATGAGAAGCCTGTGCATGTGGAGAGAACAAGCATGGGAGTGAGAGACTGGTGAGTGTGTGTGAGAAAGAGAAAGTGATTATGAGAGTGAGAAGCCCATATATGTAAGTGGAACACGGGAGTGGGAAGCCTGTGTGTGTATGGCATGAGAGAAACTGTTCAGGAAGGTGACTGGTGTGTTTGTCAAAGACTGTTTGGGAGATGATTGGTGTGTGAGAGACAGAAACTGGTCATGGGGGCATGACTGATATGGTGTGTGTGTGAGAGACATGGGCCTTAAGGAAGAGGACCATGAGTAGAGAGCTTAGCCACTACTGCTGCTTCTGGTGTGTACTACAGCCTGCATGGAAGAGGAGTAAGAGAGCTGCTGGAGGGGGTAAGTAAAGATGGCTTTTTAAGTTTATTTTTCTTGATTGACTGCCATTTTAATTATTTAATATTATGTGATGTGTCTGCTTTTTTTGTTTGAGCAACAAGTATAGCTTTGGTTTATGTTTATTTTATTTATATTTATTTATTTATAAAAGTTTCTATACCGTCGATAAGACAAATCATCTCAATGGTTTACATGGCATAAAAATGTCAAATAAGTGTTCTGTTATAAATACAGACTTCGTTATTTTCATTAATGCACAATGTAAGTTAATTGTGTGTGGAGGCGGGGGGGGGGGGGGGGGGCGGCATAGCTGACGTTTCGCCTAGGGCGCCTAATACCCTTGCACCGGCCCTGATGGTGAGCCTAACTAGAATACAAGATCGTGGGTATTCTTGCTATGCTTTCATTTGCTACACAGGTACACTACTGCTGTACGCACATCATGACCCTCTAGATTCTCATCATTTTATTGTAAGAAATATTAAGTCTATCAACAATGCTTTATAGGTTGCAGTGGATAAAGATTTTTAAATAAGTTTGAGGAGCCAATTAAAAAAAAAAAAAAGATACAGTACAAATCCCAGGAATTCCATAGAAGATGGACGTGGCACATCGCTGAAGTTTACACGACATCATAGTTTCCTTGAAGTAATTTTACTATTCGATAGGAGATTATAATCCCAAATACCTAGAGAGAGAGAGAACAAAAACTGAAATCAAACAAATAGAAGAGGAGGTGCTTATGAAAGACTCCAAGCCGATGCAGGACACCTGAGTTAGCAAAGCAATGTTCACCTTTCCCTCACTTACGCTTTCAAATTGTTTGGGCCGACTACAAGTCTCTGCGCTTGATTGGCTATTCCACTTATTACAATCCTTCATATCCCAGAACCTTTAAGGAGATTTAAAATGATCAGAAATACTGTAATTCAGTCCAGTTCATAGTGAACATATTCCCTGGAAACAGAAAATCAACATGAATGACTCAATTGTATAGCAAAGGATTTTTACACACTTTTTTTTTTTGGGGGGGGGGGGGGGGTGGTGAAGGGGGAGAATCTTCTAGTTTCTTGATGACATGTCCCTCTAATCCCCCTTATAAGCCCAACAGAAACAGATGGAAATGAAGTACAGGCTCAAATTAGGGTTTTTCAGAAGTTTAGGGATGAGTGAATTTAAGTAATCTAGAACATTTGTTGAATGTTCTCCTCTAAAAAGGGAGTTTCTTTCCTTGCTGTCTCTCCTCTTCACAAGCCTGAGCCCACCAACTTCTTTTCCACACCCACCTCAGCACTCTTCCCAGAATTCATCCCATCCCGTTCCTCTGACCCTCCCATCTTTCTACAGCAGCTTCCTTCAGGTACTGGGGCAGTGTATAAGAAGCTTCCTTAGAACACTTTGAAGGAGCGGCCACAGCTCTCTGGCTTGGTCCTTCATAAGAGCCAACCCAGCAAGGGATTCTGGGCCAGCGAGGATCCCTGTAGCCATGGATAAGACGACAAGGCCCAGAAGGCTGGGGAGACCCCAGAGAGAAGTCGGGAAGCCAGCCTAAGTAAGAACTGTACGGTTTTGGCTGTGGTGAGACGGCTGAGGTAAGCAGCCTCTGTGCTGCACTTTTGGTTTTGCTTGCAAATAAAGTAGGTTTGTGTGGAACCAGTCAGTTTGGCCTTGCTTTTGGACTCCTGGCTGTTTCACAACCTGTGGACGTTCCTGAGCAATCACCTATGGTGGCAGAAATGGGGTCCCTGTTCTAAGCATGAAGCACAGACAGGAGCCCACAGAGACATTTTTTTTTTGTTTTGTCAGATACCTGCTGCAGGCACAGCCTGGGAATCTGTTATAGCAAGCCAAGGGTGCTGGCCCCACCTGTAGGGAATACCCAGTTAGTAAGAAGTGAACAAGCCAGAAAGGTTATTTTCTTTTCCTTTTCTCCTATCCTAGCACTTGCACAGTTGGAGAAGCAGGGCAGCAGCAGCTGCTACGGATGTTTGTGCAAAATATACATGAACAGTTCACATAGCAACAGGGGACACTGGCACAGATTGCCCAAGTCGTGCAAGCAGCCACAACCCAGGGGAATCCTTTATGTCACAGGGGAGGACCCAGGGATCTTCCTGAAAAATTCTGAAAGGATTATTGAGTTGGCCAGAAGGCAACTGGCAGGTCCCAATAGGTGAACCAGGTGGCCGCCTAGGGCACCATCTATTAGGGGGCAGCAAAGAGCAGCCATGTGGGGGCCGCGAGCGGAGCCCATCCCACTCACGGCCGAGAGGAGTAGAGACTTTGTGGGCCCTGAGCAGCACCCATCCTGCTCACAGCTGAGAGAAGCAGAGTCTCGGGGGCAGGAGTGATATAAGGTGGGAGGAGCAAAGGAGGCACAGATGGAAATGGCTGTGTGGGAATGAGACACAGGTGAGTGAAAGCAAGATGTTTTATTAAAAATGTGACTTTGTCTATATGGCTTTGCAAAGTTTCTAGTTTGTTTGTTTTTTTTTCCAATCCTAGCTGAAACACCTGCCATTTAGTTAATTTAAGTTGATTTCTCACCCTAACCTTGCAGCCCAGAGCGAGTAAAAAAAAACCAAACAAACTACTGGCGAAGCTCAGTCCTGTAATAGTGGGTAGGGAGTGGTGCACACACCAACTTTCCTTTCTCTCCCCTGTATTCCCCATCTCTGAAGCCCATATCCAAAACTTTGGCTGTGTCTGAATGTTTCTTTTTAGGGATGATGCAATCCTTGGGGCTAGCTGCAGGGGGCAGCAAGAATCGCCTTCTGCTGCTGCCCCCAGCCCGAGTTCTTCACCTCTGCCCCCTCACTAATCACCCTCGGCAGCTGTGTTGCCACCTTGCCATCCCCTCTTCCTAGGGCTCACATTTAAAAGTAAAGAGGAGGAGGCTGGATGGCTCTTGCCCAATATGCCAGACACGAGACTAAGAGAAAATTTAGAACTTTAGTAAAATGTTTATTATGGTAAACAAATGACTGGCCCATCACAATATACCGTATTTTGCGGTCCATAAGACACCCCTGACCATAAGACGCACCTAGGATTTAGAGGAGGAAAATAATAAGAAAAAAAAAATCTGTCCCCATGACAGGCTCTGTACGGAGCTCCCCCTGGAGCTAATTTTTATTTATTTAACAGTTTTTTATACCGACCTTCATAGTAAATAACCATATCGGATCGGTTTACAGTTTAACAAAGGGAAAAACTAGAGTAAACAAATTCAAGTAAACGAAAGATAACAATAGGTAGGAATAAGTCAAAGTTACAAATCAACAGGGGGAGAGAACTTGGAAGCTTACTACAAGCTGGAAAGAAGAAAGGCCAGTAATAAAAGTATTGTTACCATAGAGTGTACGAGTTATAAAACTTAAAAAACTGTGCTTTACCCTGAAAGTCTCAGAGTCCATTTTTTTTTTTTGTAGCATCTCTCTCTCTCTCACGCGCTGTCCCCCTCCTCCTCCTCCCAACTCAGCCCAATCAGTATGGTAGCGCAGGTCAAATGCATGAAACATCTAATATATCTAAACAAATGAGAAAGACATGGCCTGTACTAACTTTGATGCCATGTATCTGCCGGCAGAGCTTCAGCTCCCTGCTGGTCTGCTGTTCCCGGGGTGCATCTTTCTGCGGAGCTCGCGTGGCGCAGGTCAAACAACAGCGAATGTAGCGTCTCTCGCTCTTGCGCGCCGTCCCCCTCCTTCTCCTCCCAACTTAGCCCAATCAGTATGGCGCAGGTCAGACATCAGCTGTTTGAACCGCGTGCGCTACGGAGGCCCCTCCAGTTCAAACAGCTCCCTGCCGGTCTGCTGTTCCCGGGGTGCATCCCACTGCGAAGGCCGGCGTGGCGCAGGTCAAATGCCAGCCGTCTGACCTGGACGGGCCTCCGTAGCGCATGCGATTCAAACAGCTGATGTCTGACCTGCGCCATACTGATTGGGCTGAGTTGGGAGGAGGAGAAGGGGATGGCGCGCGAGAGGGAGAGACGCTACATTCGCTCCATAAGACGCACAGACATTTTCCTCCCACTTTTGGGGAAAAAAAAGTGCATCTTATGGAGCAAAAAATACGGTAAGTGTCTGGGAAGGAGAGTACAGGGTCAGTAAGGAACACTGAACACCTTGCAATTCTGCCTTCCTCATGTCCTAATATTTTGAGGCTTATATACCTTTTTTTCTAGTTACCATTGCCAAGTATTGATCATTTCTAAATACGTCATTCTGGCCTGGCTTCCTTTCCCTAGACCACTTGCACCCCAACATTTGTTCTCCTCCTTCCTTTCTGTCGGGTCCAATTTTCCATTCTATTTTCATCTTCCCACAATACTTTGCAGGAAGACAGAGATCATCTCTTATCAGTCTCTGCATTCTCCTTTGTAGTTGGTTCTCATGAAACCCACAAACACGTCCTGCGAGACGCCTTCACGTCTCGCTGACTTAGGCCCACATCCTTTGGTCGTAATTAGCTGCTTTCCTTACAGCGAACAGCACAGCACTTATTTGACATGTGCTGGCACAGGCTTGGTAAGGCCTAGTCCAGCAGACAGAACCATGTCACTGCAGGGCTGTAAGCACACGGCAGCTCGGCGTCCTCCTATTCAGGCATTTTTGTGCAACCGTCCAGTGTATGGTTCAGAGGCCAAGCAGGTGCATACTATGATGAAGGCCTGGAAGGTGGCATCAGCGCTGGTGTTAGGGGAAAGGGCAAAATGTTTAAAAGCCAATCAGGGCAGCCGGAAACCTTACACCTGCCCATGGAAAAAGAACAGAATCATGGCCAGAACAGGCGGCCATGTAAGGGAGGAAAAACTTTGTACCCCATTCCAGCAGACATGCATCTACTCCCACCCCTTCCTGCTCAGCTTCCCGCCAAAGCAGCTCCACATCCACCCTTTCAAAAGCATCTACAATAAGTGTGCACCAAGAGAAATGGGCTGCTCTGTGTCTTAATTGTAAAATGTTTGGTGGAGCCTTTAATTCTTCTGTTTCAAAAATTTGTACAATACCTGCACAAAGCCAATGCCAATGGCAACCCCTCCAACGACGACGGCGTGCCGCTGAATCAATTTGCTCATCTTACTAACACATCCCTAGAAGAACAGATCCATTACTCTGGGTGAGAATCACTGAACTAGTCCCCATGATACTCTAGGATTTCACTGCATCTTCACTTAAGTTAAAAAAAAAAAAAAAAAGCAAGCCTAGAGTTGACAAGCAAGACTGGTTGCAGCAAGTGACACATTGTGTTTGTTGACGCTGACAAGTGCCCTCTTCAACTAGGTTAAAAGCCACTGCAAGTTCTAACACATTGTAACTGAAGCTTAAATGGGAAGCCATCTTGACAGGCTCACCTGTTTGTAACAATCAAGCCACAGTAGATTTGCCAGCACAGCAGCATTAAAAAAAATAAAATTGTACACTATTTTTACAGAGGTTTCCCCTCTATGCAGAAGGCACCCAGAAATAGTCAGATGCTCAACATGGTTACCCAAGGTCAAGTAATCCAGACACAAAATTGGTACTCATCAGATTAAGGGACGGGTCAACGTTATCTTGTGGCTGTACCCTGGCTACTTAAAACAAAATTTATAATGCACTTACATTTTAGGAGAGAATAAAGGGCAATGCTGGGAGTAGGGTTTGACATTTCTCAGCACTATAGTGAAGACAGAATCAAGTAGTTTAGCTCTGCTCACTATTACCTACACAAAACACACTAACTGGGTCAGATTCTGAAACTCATCAGGGGTCTGGTTTTACCAAGAACATGCCATAGTAGGTGTGCAAGGGCCCCTTTGGCTTATAGCTAAATTCGTTATCCCGGGTCAGGGGAGTGCTAGGATCCCACCACACCTATGCTAGGATAGTCAAAAAAAAAAAAAGTTCATTCTAACAGAGAATTAGGATCCCTGAAAGAACTGCAGATACTTCTCCGGGAGAGAAGCACAGAGAGCTTACCTACTACACAAGGATGCCAGAAGAAGAAGGAGGAGGCACTATGGGGATTCATGACGACTTCAGGCGCACCACCATCCCCCTCCTCCCCGTAGGGCCCTAGCCAAATGCAGCTCTAACAGGCCTTTCACAAAGAACAGGTCTTAACTAGGATGCTGGACCACATTGTCGCGTGATACGTGAGAGTAAGCGTCATCTAGTTACCGGCGTCCCTGATCCTCCCGATCAGGTTGCAAAGGGAATGGAGTGACAAAGCCCACACTTTGGGATGGTGGCCGGGCAGCAGGCACACCACTGGATCTAACCACATGGGCCAGAAACCAGTGAAATCCTCTCGCTCTAACATTAGGGAAGCTTTATTGATGTTTTACAGTGGGACCATATTTGATTAACAGAATTCTTGATTGCAAATCAAGCCTACAGTATCCTGGATTTAGTATATTAAACCACTAAACAACAAGTGACCTGAATAATTTATTTTAAACACAAATGATAGTGATCTTGCATGATGGATTTCAATAACTGGATCTGAAAAGAGAGATCTCTGGCTATCATAAAATACAGGAGATCTGATCATATTTGCAGAGAAACCGGCAAGAGAGGGATTAGGCTTCTTGCTTTGTAGGGAAAAGTTGAGTCAAAATCTAAATTTCATAAATCTGAGCCACAAAAACTGGAAAATAACACAAAATAAAAAGTATTTAAAAAAAAAAAAAAATACTGGCGAGTTTTGTCCAGGAAAATAATTCTACAGAAATGGCAAATCTTAGTACTTTCTGCCTTTCATGCCAAAATCATTGCATTAAAGCCTATGGGTTAAATATTTTTGCAAAGATTTGAAAACATCAAAGAATATCCAGACAATAACGGAGGGTTGGGGTGGGATAGAACAGCACCTTCCATTTATCCCTACGGGAACACGGATGGTGCAATGGTCAGGTCATTGCTAGAGGCCGATTCCACATACCTGTGGGTAAATATCCCCGGTGTCTTGGGTTCCACAGCTCTCCTGCATGGTTTTGCAGCAGCTCGGTGGAATGGAGAAACCGTAGGTGCTGTTGAGCCAATCCGTGTAATTCTGAGCACCACAGCACTGAAACTGGATTAAAAGCATTAAGCAGTTAGGAAAGGCTCACCATGTCTATATTCTAAGAGAGAGGTTTTCAACTCTGTCCTGGAGTAAACCCCCCCCCAGCCCAGCCCAGGGCTTCCCAAACCTTCCCTGGGGACCCCACAGCCTCTCGGATTTTCAGGATATCCCCAGTGAATATTGTCCAGAGGTAGACACCGGGAGTAGATCCGAGCCTTGGCTGTAGGCATCCCAAATCTCCGTAAGCAGGACTATCCAGCAACAGCGTCTTTGGGGTCCAGGCAGGGAAGAGAACTGCGTGGTTTAGCAAATAGTCCACCTTGGTAAGGCCCTGCCTGGAGCAGTCTTCCCGGGGCTCAGCTCCGGGAAATAAAAAGGCCACCAAACAGTAACTCAAAAGACTTGTTTAGTGATTATTCTCCTTGCAATCATCCCCCGAGGGGGGGGGGGGGTGTCAATGTTTCTCCTTGTCTGAAGATGCCACGACACCACAGCAAATGCTCCCTAAAGTACAGGGCAATAGCTCTGTTCACACTTTTCTTTTTAGCAAACAAAAAAAAAAAAAGCTCACAAACAAACCAAAAATTTAAGCCCACGAAGTCATAGGGAGAAAAGAAAAAAAAAAAAAGTCTCTGCACTAAGACACCTTTAGAAGGCCTCAGTCTGTAGCACAAGTCACCCCTACTCCCCCACCATTGTGCTTCAGGCAACAGTCTTCCCTGTCCTCCAAAACAATACAAAGCCAAAAAAACAAACAGTCAGAGGACCCTGCCCTTAGTCCACCTTCCATAATCTCCAGGCAATCCACCTCTACATCCTCCTCCCCTTCCGAGAGGCTGGTTGGCAATTTAAACTCCCTCCTCTGTACTCCAG
Organism: Rhinatrema bivittatum; assembly: GCF_901001135.1. Classification (NCBI taxonomy): domain Eukaryota; kingdom Metazoa; phylum Chordata; class Amphibia; order Gymnophiona; family Rhinatrematidae; genus Rhinatrema; species Rhinatrema bivittatum. Next base: position 34,090,556 of record NC_042620.1, on the reverse strand, counting down.
GGCTCACCTGTGTGTGTACAATCCCCCCACCCCAGCCCCCTCAATGAATGGCCAGCCCTCTCTCCCTCTTCCCATTGGTCTCTCAGAGGCTCTAAGAGCCTGGGAAATGTAGTTTCTCTCCTGTCTCTGAGGCCTTTGCTGTCTGTATTTGCCTCTGGCTCTCCCTGGAGTAACCCAGTCTGGGTTTTCCCTGCTGGGCAAACAGTGAGCCTCATCATAATATGCATGAGAAATTTGCATCTTCTTGGCCTCCAGTGGTTAGGGATGCCCTGAGTTAATGTAATGAGGATGTTAACATAGAAACATAGAAGTGACGGCAGAAGAAGACCAAACGGCCCATCCAGTCAGCCCAGCAAACTTTCACAGCTATTTGTCTTCATACTTATCTGTTACTCTTGGCCCTTATAAGTAACTTTTTGGTTCCAATTCTCTTCCACCCCCACCATCGATGCAGACAGCAGTGCTGGAGCTGCATCTAAGTGAAGTATCTAGCTAATTGGTTTGGGGGAAGTAACTACCATAATAAGCAAGCTACTCCCACGCTTGTTTACCCTGCCTGTGCAATTCAGTCCTTGTTGGTCGTCTGAATATAAATCCTCTTTATTTCATTCCCCCTGCCGTTGAAGCAGTGAGCTGTGCTAGATATGTATTCCAAGTGAAGTATCAGGCTTAATTGATTCGGGGTAGTAACCACTGTAACAAGCAAGCTACACCCATGCTTATTTGTTTACCCAGACTATGTAATTCATTCCTTGTTGGTTGTTGTCTGAATATAAATCTTTTCTTCATTCTCCCTGCCGTTGAAGCAGAGAGGTATGCTGGATGATCTGTCATTACTCAGACTTATCTTTTGTCCACATAATCAAGTGTCCCTCCATTTTTCCCCCACACCCAAATACCATCCTAACTCCTACTTTTCCAGATGAAATAGAATCCAATACAAGAATTAATTCCAGCAAGATCAATGTCAGTTCACCCTCTCTAGCACGTCTCCCCCTTACATGCTCATAACTGACCATGAAACATTTAAGATTCTTTTTCAAATCTTCTGAAAAGCTTTCAGATGTTGGCATGCACTTTTATTGAAAGTTCTAGAAGGATTACACCATTTATTTCAACATAAAATGAGAACAAAACCATTGCGTTTCTTCCCCCTGTGTTTTCAATTAAGTAATACATAGATATTTTGCAGACAGAAGGCTCCCTCACAAAAAGAAAAATGAAGCCATCCTGTTGGCAAATGCTTATAATCTGGATCCATACAAAAATTCCACATGCACCGAATTTGTTACCCTAGCATTAACCAAGACAAATTCTTACAAGTGTGCTGTACCACTGATTGATAGTGTTTTTGATCCTTCTAGATTGTCTTGGAAGCCCCAAAGTTGCACACCAAGCTAAACAAATGACATTCTCTCCTTTTTTCTTGAAGCTGGCAGTCTTACCGATGGAGACTTTCATAAATCATGTTAAAATTTAACTAGATGTGTATGCAATACCAAATTTTAGTCTTCAAGCCAAGCATCAAACAGCTGGAATAATAAAACCTTGCAAGGTCTTATTTTAATGTAAGCTACTATATGAAAATTAAAAATAAAATTCAATACTTGGGTTTGGATAGAGGTAATAAAAACATGGGTAGTCCCTCTTCAAGGTTTCACTGCTAAGAAGGGGCTAGCTGGAGGAAAAAAAATTAGATCAACCAGAGCTGTAGTATGACTATGGCCAATATGACCATGGTCATAGGCGCCGCTACCGCTGCCATATGCAGGAGGAGAGCAGTGCGGCCGGCGGATACACAGCATAAGAAAAAGTAGCGCGGTCCCCTCAAAATCAACGGCGTGGTCAGCATAGCCTTAGTAAATGGAAAAGCAGCGTGGCCCCACTGCCACGCTGCCAATTCTGGCAGGGCCACATTTACCACACCGTTAATGTCGATGGGGCCGCATTGCTGAGCAGGAGGAGCGAGCCTTGTGGAAGTAGTCCAATGCCCATGGATTAAAGGGAATTTTTTTAAAATCCTTATTTTAATTGTTGGATGTTATTTGATGTTACTGTTTTGAAATTTTATTGATGTTTGGAAGATTTTTATATGAGTTTTTAACTATTGAATGTTATTCTATTCATTCATTAATTATTCTTTTTATTGGTATGGTTTTACTAATTTTGTTTTGAGGAATGGTAATGTTTCTGTTTTTGACATTGTTGCAGTGCATATAGATTTGGCTTGTTGCAGTTTCCAGTTCAGTTTTTGTCTGTACATTTCTGTTTATACTGTATGGTCTCTTTATTCTGTATTTGAGGATCTGTCTGTGACTAAAGTGAGTTATTCCATTAGTGTGTAGTTTCTATGTAGGGATCTATAGCAGCTTGGATTGTTCTTTTTTCCTAATAAGGGGTTTATTACTATTTTAGGCCTGGTGTAATTTTTATAGTATTAACTTTCATTGGTAGAGTTGTTGCTCTTTGAGTGGCTCTCTGAGGGTCATGCCCATGCCCAAGATGCAGTACAGTAGGCCTAACACCATATGGCTTCTGTTGCGTCTGTCGCTGCTTGACGCCTTCACTTCGCCCTCTTTACCTCTGTGGTGACTCCCTCCGGGTCTGATGGACGGCTGGCTGCCGCAGCGTCTTCATGCCGTCTCCCTCCGGTGTCCCCGGACCAGCTCGACGTTGCAGATCCGCCATGTTGCCTGATGACCTAGGACGCGCGCGCTCCGATTGATGTGCCAGCAAGGGCGCAAACCTCAGGGGCGTCCCCCTGAGATGACATCATCCGCTTCCAATATTTAAAGGTCTCTAATTCACTAACTGAGTTAGCAAGGGGATTGCTTCGGCTTTACTCCCAAGCTACTCTGCCTCCTCGGACTTATCAGAGGTACCCGCTCCTCGGGGGCCTCGCTCTCTTCTTTTCTTTCAGATTACAGATAAGAACCGGTACTCGCTCCTCGAGGGTCCATGTTCCTGGACACTCTGAAGATTCTCTACTGCCTGGAAGCGATCACTGCTACAAACAATTGTGAGTTACCATCGCTCTCTCAGAGTTTTCCCTGGAACCAGGTACTCGCTCAGAGGGCCTAAACCTTTCCAGCTCCTGACCTTTTTTGAGACCTTACGTGAGTTTTGTCATCTAGTTCTGTTCGTGAACCTTGTCTACTCTACCTACTCACTTTCTACAGTTTCTCAACAGCTCAGCCATCCTGGATCGCGGTTCCAGTGCCTGAGGGACTACAGCCCCTCAGCTCACTACTGCCACCTCTGGTGGTTTCCAAAAACCTGTTTAATAAAAGAACTAATGTGTGTCTGTCTCCATACTTAAGCCTAGCCGGCGGTGCCACTCGGGATATCCTCCCGGGGGCGTAGTCATCTGCCACCGGCCTATGGATTCACCACTACTATCTCAGATTCATAACAGATTGCTAACTCCTCACGGAGAACCCTAACAGATTGCTAACTCCCAGCATAGTGGAATATAACAGAATCTGAGACACTACAAGATAGCTGACGCCTTCTTAGGAGCCATTCATTCAGATTGCTCCTCCCATCTAACGTCCAGCTTTCTTAACAGATTGCTAACTCCCTAGCCGGATCACAACAGCTTCCAAGTATCTCTTGCTTTTTTTGCAGAGTTTTCTGGTTGGTACTTCAGCAGTGCATGTAAATATAATATGCATGTTGTAATTGATATTTTTACCTCAGAAGACTGTGCTTTGAATGTTCTTTTTCATGTAAAATCTGTATTATAAATGCATACTTTTTAATTGCGTGTGAGGAGGGGAGAGGGGTGCAAGGCTGTATAGCTTTCTTAGGACACCATGGGCATTGTTGTACAAACACTGAGCACTCTCCCAACTCGTGGCGTCATGTGTTGTGTAATGGGCGAGGGTGCAGTTTTTCCACTTGGCCGTAGGCGCCCAATTGCCTGGCATCAGTTCTGAGATCAACTCTTCTCAGTCGTAGGCCCATTCTGGAGTGAGTGGGGAGGGGAAAATAAGTTACACCTGAACTTCAGTATGACACTCCACTCCAGGGACTGGTATTCCAACAAGAACTAGCTTAAATCCAGCTTCTACGATGGAAATTATTTGACATCATTTATACTTTGTAGGAGATGGGTCTACATTTTCACAAGCGCAAGTGCATTCTCTTCCATGGTTTATCGTCCTACTTCAAATTCTCCTAGTCTGTGAAAGGTGCTCAGGGCTCTCATCACTGATGAACACCCCTTGAACCCTGATCTAAATCTCTTTACATCTTCTGGTCTGCACCAGACACTCTCCTCTGACACAGTGATTGAGCAACACTGGGAACAATAGAGAGGGAGGCTGCCAGCCTTCGCACCGGCAACCCACTGGAAGCACAAAACTCTCCCGGTACCCACAAAAGCAGGACCCTCTCTCAACAAGGGGAACAAAGCAGTAAGGATAAAGGCTATCATACAGAAACAGGAAATTCTTCACTCTTCAATAAGTCCTAGATCGTAGAACAGCCACATCAACACAAGGGAGGGAAAAAAATGTAAGTTATCTTCTACCTTTTGAGTTATAATCAAAGAGAGAAACAGAAAACTCCTCAATAACTCCTGTTGGGTCTGAAGCTTTTCTCAAGTATCACTACAGATCTTACTCTGTTGGTGTAACTAAGAAAAAAAAAGAGTTACGGTAGAAAATCTCACACAAATACCCATACACTAACCTTTTGTTGCAGGACATCCACGCCTTTGCTCAACTGATGATCAGCTCCATATTTCATGAGAACATTTCTGAAGCTTTTCAGCACACCATGTTGCAGCTGCACAAAAGAGTCAAATCCATGTTACTATACCATGGAAACGGTTCGTCCAGGGCAAGACTGACACTTCCGCTAGCGTAAGGCCAAAATGCTATTTCTGTTTTCACATATGAACAAAAAGTGTCTTGGCTTAAAAAATAGCTTTAAATTTAAAAAGCAGGAAAAAATATTCATATTTATTTCTTGACAAAAAACCTGCAACATCCTGAAAAGGATAGCAAAATATTCTGGCACCTTCTCAATATGGATTTAGAAAAACACTAAACACAGAAACTCTGCTGATATCCCTCATGGACTCAGCTTTCCTAAGCTCAGAAAAAAGACAACCTCACCTCCTCATTCTCCTCGACCTTTCTGCAGCCTTCGATACGGTCAACCACACTATCTTACTTGACAGATTAGCTGCAATCGTTATTTCAGGCACGGCACTAGACTGGTTCTGTTCATTTCTCAACAACAGATCTTTCAAAGTGAAAATCAATAACAAAGAATCACAGGCAATCAGCTCTAACACGGGAGTCCCTCAAGGCTCATCTCTCTCCCCTACCCTCTTCAACATTTATCTTCTTCCCCTATGCTTCCTCCTATCCAAACTGAAAATCAAACACATGATTTACGCGGATGACATACAAATCCTCATCCCTATAAGGAAATCCATTCAACTATCTCTAATGTTCTGGGAACAATGCTTTCAAAAAATTAGCACTCTCCTCACCGAACTCAATCTAGTCATCAACAAGGACAAAACAGAATACCTCATCATCTCACAGGAAGATAACTTCATCCAAAGAGAGATCACACCCATTATAACAGATCAACAACAAAAAGACACCGCTCATCAAAATCCACTTACACCAATTCTAGACAGCCTTAAAAATACATCCCACGTAAGAGACTTAGGCGTTCTGCTAGACAATCAGCTGAACCTCAAAAAATTTGTAAACAACACAACCAAAGAATGCTTTTTCAAACTACAAGTACTGAAAAAGCTTAAACCATTACTTCACGCTCACGACTTCCGCCTCGTCCTGCAATCAATTATCCTGACCAAAATCGACTACTGCAACGCGCTACTAATCGGATTACCAGCCTCCACCATCAAACCTCTCCAGATGGTACAGAATTCTGCAGCTAGGGTCCTGACCAACTCTAACAAGAGAGACCACATCACGCCCATTCGTTACAATCTACACTGGCTTCCAATTAAATTCAGAGTCTCCTACAAAGTCCTGACCCTCACTCACAAATACCTAAACAACATAGCACCTATCGATCTCACCCATCAACTCCGTACCTTTAAATCAACAAGACCAATCAGAAAAGCCTACCAAGACACCCTGATCATCCCTCAAACCAAAACTCCACTAAGAAATAGGGCTTTCTCCACAGCAAGTCCTTCACTTTGGAATGCACTACCACCAGAACTCAGACAAGTCACCTGCCACCAATCATTCAAGAAAAAACTGAAAACCTGGCTATTCAGCCAAGCATTTCCATGATTTCTAAGAAGCTGCTTCAACGAACCCTTATTACATCCTCCCCGCTCCAACTATATAACCCCTCCATCCCCCTCCCTCTATTCTTCTCTCCCCCCTGGATTTAGACATATAAGAATTTCTTATGCCATGTATATTTTGTTCTTATGTTCATGTTTAGCCATGTATTTTTATCTTATGTTTAATTGTTACTCAAAAAGTTATACAATATGTTACTCTAATAAGTTCTTTGTTATATGTAATTGCCCACAAGCAAGCTTTTCAACTGTTCCCTGTAAACCGATTTGATTTACATATTATGTAAGAAGATCGGTATATAAAAACCATAAATAAATAAATAAATAAATAAATAAATAAAACTGGTTTCAGAAAGGGATATTTATGCCCACTGGGAGAAAAAAACAAACAAACCACAACACACTGGTATAAGTATGTTTGTATGTAATCAAATGAAAAAAAAAAAGTTTGTGGAATTTCTCTAAAGCATTATGGAATATATGTAAACTTGTTTTATGTCAACTCCATAACAGGGCAAGATTTTTTTTTTTTTTTTTTTAACTAGAGCAAAATGCAGTGTCAAGGAAATTTTAATTTATTAAAAATAGAATACACCCACTCCAAAAAAAAAAAAAAAAAAAGATTTAAAAAAAACATGCATCATCACGAAATACAACTTACCTTATCTCTGTACTCATAGGCAGAGATGCCAACTATAATCTCAGCCACAAAGAGCATCAACATCAAAGCTGCGAACTAAAGAGGAAATTAAAGTCAAACATTATACTTTAGCAAGGAAAAACTTTACAGCTCGTGTATACGGATGTGAAACATCTCAGCTGCATCATCAGAACAGCTCTCTGGTGAATTGGGCAGTAGAGTCATTTTACTACATGGCCCTCCTGACTTTACCGTGTAGGATTATAATCAGAATCGGTCGCCATCTTCCTTGAACCATTAGCAGTTTTGTTTTTTTAAACCACCATTTCCTATACTGTCCCCTGGAGGCACCCTTAGCCAGTTGGATTTCCACAATGAATTATGCACATCTATTTCATGCATATTCATTATGGATACCGGGAAAATTCAGTGTGCCCCCAGGAGAGGGTTGGGAAACTTTTAAAAATAAAAAAACAAAAACAGAAAGGTTTTCAGCTCTTTATTCAGACTTGGATGAAACAGATCTTTCATAAATGTGGGCCACTGGAAATGGCCACTGAATAGCAGCCAAGTGTCAGTCTCCCCTCCCTAGAAACTTTAAATACTGCTTCCTCAGCATCCCTGCCCTCGGCCACCCCAAGCAACAGAGAATTGAACCCAGGTCTTCTGCAAGGTGGCGCACAGCATTAGACGCCGATCCTGCCTATACAGATTAAAAACGGCAAGATCCACAATGGCAGGAGCATCACAGGATCAAGAAACCTGAATCCCTTCCGTTTGTTTTACATTTAGGTATGTTCCAGGAACTCTACCACCAGCCTAGACCCAATGGAAATAAGGCTAGTCTTAATCTGGTCAACCACCCTAGATTTACCAGTTTCAAGTGAGGAAAGCTGGACTTTACCACTTTAAGCACTGAAGGATTCTCTTTCAGAACAGCCAGCACTCCAAACGTGGACAGGATGAAGATGAGGAAGCCAACTGCGGTGAGAAACTTGGTAGTTCCAGAGGAGGCCTCACTCAGCACAGCAGAGATGGCATGCAATTTGATTTGAACAGAAGCACCCATCCACATCAGAACAAAACTGGTTACCTACCCAAGGAGAGAAGCAATAAAGACATAGAATTACACCTGCACACTTAGGCTTAAAAAAATTACACTTTTCTTACATTTGATCCTCTAAGCAAGACAAAAAAAAAATAGATTAAAAAAAAAAAAAAAGCAAATGGGCAATTTGGTTAGAGTTGTCAATATAGGTCCAAGTCAAAAAGGACAGGTTGAGTCAGCACTGGTTTAAATGCCCACTGCCTGCATAGGCTCGTAATATCCCAAGGTGTACTGGGAGTAAATCCAGCACTAGCAAAGTATTTCCTTTTTGACATAGAACTATATAATCTCATTTTATTCAAAATCACCTTCCTTCACAGGGACAGTAAAGAGATAGGACAGCATGAGTATTTTGGGCTGTAAGTTATTTTCATCATAATGTTCTTTTCTCCAAATCCTAATTTTTTGTTTTGTTTTGTTTTGGGTCTATCAGTTTCTACCGGATCCTTTTGGTTTCCAGCTCCTGAAACTAGGATTGGGATCTGGCACCATGCAGAACAACCTAGGGATTTCTTTCCCATTTTTTATCGCTTTCTCAACTTAACTGATCCATTGCAGCAACAGTCAACAGCTATGGAGCACATAGTGGGGCTCCTTCTGTAACCCTGCAGTCACAGACCCTAAATCCAGCCACCAATAACCCCGCCCCAACAAGCTCTGAACACTGCCTCAGCAGCCATCACCAGCCTTGGCCAATCTGGGGAACAGAAGACCCGACACAGGGATCAACCTGGTGTCCACCGCTCCCAGAAACACCAGATACAAGCAAAAGTACCTGAAAGAATATGAACGTGAAAGACCTTTAGCTGCTACATTATGGACTCTTAACAAGTAATCCTATCAGGGGAGTGAAGCTATAAATGTATCTTAAGTACATCTGACCAACTAAATGCAGGATTAATCCACCTGAATATTTTGAAATAAAGGTCAAATGAATTGTAGATATTTTAACACATTTTTATTAATTTTTTAATGTAATACAATTTTATAATTTAGAATCACAAACTTTTAAAACATCAACACTCTCGCTCATACTACATTCACACATACTCAATCATATTGCACCAAAGATATTGCACCTATTTCTAATACAACAGTTTACCTATTGCTAACATATTAAAATACATCCATATATCATTTGTAAGTATTAAACACCAGATAGCACCAATATTCTATATTATATCTCACTTATTATTCTTTTACCAACAAATATCTTAACCCGTCTTCACCTATCCTTATTTTAAATTAGTTCCCTTTCATGGTTTTTCTATTTATAAACTCCCAAATTTAGTTCCCTTTCATGGTCTTTCTACTTGCAAACTCCCGACGAAAAGCTTCCGTTTCACCGAGGTGGTTTCCTCAGGGGATCATTATCAACTCATTTCTTTCACTTGAGACACCGGGAACCTTTCTGTTTGGCTCATAGATACTTGTTTCATGTGCTATCTATGATGAGACACAATCCTATGATTCTCTGTATAACTCCTTAAGTATAATGTTCTCAAATTCTTCCAAGCTTTACACAACCTTCCAATAATTTTTACATCCACTTCTTGTCTTATGCATTGCTGACTCCGTGAATCAGCATTTTAAATACTTGACATCCTTAATGAATGCCGCTCCTTCACAGACCTTCAATTTTAATATCTTTAAGCTCTTCCTGGAATGCGCAGTCGCGGCGTTTTTGATGAGAAAATGGAGTAAACTTGGAAGGCACGCTAGAAGATGAGACTTTAGCGTGATAGTTGACGGCGCATTCCAGGAAGAGCTTAAAGATATTAAAATTGAAGGTCTGTGAAGGAGCGGCGTTCATTAAGGATGTCAAGTATTTAAAATGCTGATTCACGGAGTCAGCAATGCATAAGACAAGAAGTGGATGTAAAAATTATTGGAAGGTTGTGTAAAGCTTGGAAGAATTTGAGAACATTATACTTAAGGAGTTATACAGAGAATCATAGGATTGTGTCTCATCATAGATAGCACATGAAACAAGTATCTATGAGCCAAACAGAAAGGTTCCCGGTGTCTCAAGTGAAAGAAATGAGTTGATAATGATCCCCTGAGGAAACCACCTCGGTGAAACGGAAGCTTTTCGTCGGGAGTTTGCAAGTAGAAAGACCATGAAAGGGAACTAAATTTGGGAGTTTATAAATAGAAAAACCATGAAAGGGAACTAATTTAAAATAAGGATAGGTGAAGATGGGCTAAGATATTTGTTGGTAAAAGAATAATAAGTGAGATATAATATAGAATATTGGTGCTATCTGGTGTTTAATACTTACAAATGATATATGGATGTATTTTAATATGTTAGCAATAGGTAAACTGTTGTATTAGAAATAGGTGCAATATCTTTGGTGCAATATGATTGAGTATGTGTGAATGTAGTATGAGCGAGAGTGTTGATGTTGTTTTAAAAGTTTGATTCTAAATTATAAAATTGTATTACATTAAAAAATTAATAAAAATGTGTTAAAATATATACAGGTATATGGTTAATATTATTCATACATCAGTATTATACCTGTGGGTTACCCATATGATGTTATATTCAAATGAATTGTAGGCAATACCTACCTTTTTAGCAGGCTAACTTCCAAAAAAAAGTATGCTCCCTTTAACATTTTGGAGGCAGTGCATGCAGATTTTCTCTCATGCATATTCATTGTGGATATCCTGAAAACCCGACTGGCTGGTGGGCCCCCAGGACAGGGTTGGGGACCACTGGTCTAAGATATCAACCGGTCTCCTTTGTTTAAGGTTTAAGTTTAACTAAGACACATAGACGCATTGGATTTTTTAAGTTTTAAACCTGCAAGCCCTAAGCAGTAGTGCAAATGGCAAAACTTCAGCCCCAGTTACTGTCCAGTCACTGACTGAGAATTAGAACTGGTTTGCATGACCTCACCTTAAAAATCAATAAGAAATATGAAAAGAATAAGTGCATTTTTTTATTTCACTCACCTCCTGCTTGAATCAATGAAAGGACCTAGTAGTAGTGTTTTTCATAAGGACTGCATTTAATCTTTGGCTACGAAATCCAGATAGAGGAATTCTGGAAAGGAAGCTCTCGTTACCCTTTCCCATCTCAGAAACACGGGGGAGGCCAACAACTTCACCGGTTCCGTACCACCAGAAGCAGAGATAGCACCCAGATTCCCCCACCCAGGACCCAAACACTAAATTCCAGTTTTAAGACCACACAGTTTATCAAGGCAGATAAAGCAGGCCTATGCTTGGTGATACTTGCAACTCTCCCCACGTGAGAGCTACCTTTAAAAGTTTCCGCAGTTTGAGGCTCTGCACCGAAGCTTCCCGAAGTTACACTTCTAGTTGTGTGCAGACCTAAAATTCCAAACCAGACATAAAAGGAAGACAAATCTGAATACGAGAGGGATACTGGACTATTTTAAACGTAACTGGTTTCTCTGAATTATGAGTGCCTGACAAAGTACTTAGTATTGCACAAGATATTTGATCTGTAGACTGCACAATGATTTAAAGGGTAAAAAAAAAAAAAATCCCTTTTGGGCTTATATTATGCTTATTTTTCAGAAGCTCAAACCTCAGAAAGGGAGGATTTATATGTTTAGAGATCTCCTGCCAAACAGGAAATATACTTTCTTAGCAGTGGTCAGGAAGATTCTGGGAAGCAAAATACGAGGTGAATGCAGTTATATTTCATTTAGCGATCTTGTTACAAACAACTCTTTAGAAAGGCTTCAGATGGCATTAAAGATGTCTCCCGTGTTCTGCTTTTAGAGAATATGCTTTATGGAAACTATTAGCATTTGAAATTAAACAAAGCTCTCTTACCCAATAAAACAAGGTAACAACACACAAACACAGTTTAAGCAGCCTTAGCTGATGCTCTGTAGCTCCTCTCTTCATTTATGCTTCAAGAGTTACCAACAATAACATACAAAATGTCCTTTTCTTATAGTGGGGTTCAGTACTCGTTGACAAACCACAACCCAGTGCTCTAAAGTCTGTCTTGCACCCTCCTAGCCGGCCATGAAAATCTTAGATTTTTTTATTTTTTTTTGGCGATTTTCTGGCATTCGGGATAAAGGTGATGCCATTAAAATTCAGAGGAGAATGACTAAGGGGCTTAGGAAGCTAATTGTCGCTTTCCTGCCAGGGCATCATCCTCGCAATAAGAGCCGAGTAGGCGTTTGCAGTGCAGTTGAAAGGTTGCAGCTGTAGCCATTCAATCAGTAAGGAAGAGGCATCGGACCGTAGCAGGGGAAGCTGAGGTGGCTAGAGCTCTCTTCAGATTTATAGACTGCACCTCCCCGAAAGGCCATAAAGCAGTTATTGTATGAGTTAGGGAAAGGTAAGCTTGTACTGTTTTTAATGCTTAAATAAACATTGCCTGTCAAAGCCCACATGCAACTTATAGGGACGTTAGGTTATTTATGCGGCGGGCTGAGGCTACTTTAGGTTTTCCCTAAATCATCAGCTCCAGGCTGAGACAGTGTTAGCTTCTTTTCACCGCATGTCAGGACTTGAAATCTGGATTTACATATGAAACGGTCTGCTTTAGACCTCTGGCCTGTTGATCTCTCTCTCTCTCTCTCTGTACATGCTATAAAGTAGGGAGTTTCAGCCCAGTATCGGCTCAGCCTATGCTTGACTGTCTGGGGACCTTCTGTCTTGCTTATTCTACAGGGCGCGCTCTAGTGGACTGTGCCATTTTATTTTTTTAAAGCTGCTGATTTTTTTTTCCTGCCTGCCAGCCCCCTCAGCTAGTGATCAATAGTATCAAATTGCCTTTGAGAACTAGTTTTTCTCTGTAATGGTTTTAACTTTGTTCCTTTCCTCTTTTACTTTTGATTCTTTTATTTCATATATAATTTTTTTGGAATTAAAAAAAAAAAGCAGGTAGCTTTTTATTAAAAACCCGCAAGCTATGTCTAAACATCTCGTTTGTGCTTTTATTTCATCTGTATTTGAACTGTGGATGTAACTAGGATAAGTCGTTATCAGCCCAGGTCAACCCAACGGTCCATAGGAAAACGCCAATTACAACTCCATGAACGTCGTGGGGTATAAATAGGACTGGATCAGCCTTTTCTGTTGTCCTGGGATGGTATGACGACTTAGATAAAAACAGGATAGTGCCAACACCAGTGGCGTAGCCAGAATTGATTTTTTGGGTGGGCACAAGGTTAACATGGTTGGGCTGTAGGCATGCAGGTCTGAGACCTACTTGTTGTTTTCTTATTGATAAATGCCATATACTGCATCCTATTATGGCTTTCTAAGTAATTTGTTATGCATCATGCATGAAATTTTAAAACATTTTACCTCGATTATTTCAAGCACTTACCAGCATTAAAAATTCCTTATTAATCAGAATTTATATTTATTACAGTTTATAAATGCACAAGTATAGAAAACAGATCCAATCATGTAATAAAACAAAAATTAATGTATTCTTTCATGAACCATCTTTGCAGAAAACCAGAAATCTTCATAAATACAATAAAATATAATTAATCATCAGAACAGATGCAGTGCAGAGCTAGGGCAATTCACATTACAGCTAACATGAAAAAAAAATTCAAATTCTGGTGTCACCTCAGCAAAAAATAACCCTCCACTGCTATTTTGTGAAGTAACACAAACTCTTGCAAAGAAAGAGGCATCTAGAACCTTGCCATACAGTCACAGTACTGACTCTCAGGATTCAAATAACAGCAACCTTATGAAAAAGCAGCAATGCAAATACTATACCAGGCCCTAGGACATTAATATATCACCTACGGGAATAACAGAACAAGCTGGACTACTACTACAGAGAAACTACACACTAGCAGAAATATTGCACTTCAGTCACACACAGGCAAAACAGAGACCAATCTTTACCTAATATAGAAATAAGAGACCACAAATTAGAAACAGAAACATGCAGATAAAATCAACATAGCCTGAGAAACTAAAGTCTCTGAACAGTGGAATTCTGAAGAAAAAGCAAAATACAAAAATATAAGAAATGCACATTCCCAAAGATGGCATATCTAACATCTCAAAATATGTCTGATCTTTGTATTGTTTCTAATCAGTTGGTCCTGGTCTCTTTTTTTTTTCCCTTGTTGCTCATTTCCTAATTCCTTTTCAGTGTCTTTCTTCTACTACTGTCTTCTTCACGCACATACACACTTTCTCTCACAGACTCCCTCACACACTCAAGCTCTCACTCTCATGTGCTCTCCCCCATACACACACAAGCTCACATTCTCTGCAGACACACATACAAGCTCTATCTTTTTCACCCCACCCCACTGTGCACACACAGACACACATCCAGGCATCCATTCTCACCCACACACTCAAATCCAGACTCCCATTCTCACCCACAAACCGATACTCCCATTCTCACCCACACACACACACACACACACACACATTCATATGTGTGTTCTACCTGTTCTTTCATCTCCCTACCCCCTACAACTCGCTCTTTGTATATCTCCTATGTAAATTCTGTAACTACAGTTCTCGTCATTCGATGTACGCTAAGTTTACGTGTTCATTTCATTCTTTTGCAGTTATCTGTTATATGATTAGTTCCATGTAAAGTGCTAATATGCCAAGTTCATGTTATTTGTAAACCAATGTGATACTCCGAGTGTATGTTGGTATATAAAAATTCCTAAATAAATATTCATGCTACCATTCTCACCCATACATACACATTCAAGCACGCGCACAGCTTCCGCTTCTTCCCCCTCCCAAGCAGGAAGATCAGCTGGCCTCTCCTGCTGCCACGGGCCTCCTCCTATCTTTGGGCTGTACGGCCCACCGATCTTCCTGCTTGGGGGGGAGGAGGAAGCGGAAGCTCTGTGCGGTGTTTCTGCTCCCTCTCCCCCCCCCCCCCCCCCCCCACCAAAATAGGAAGATCGGTGGGCCATACGGCCGCAGGATCGCTTCCCCATGTGGGCTGGCCCTGGGACCTCCTCTTCGTCGCGCGGAGATGGGATCCCATGACAGCCTTGCAGGTCCGGTGCTCCACTTCCGGTTCCAGTTGGGTGGGCTGGGTCCAAATTGGGTGGGCAGCTGCCCTCCCAGGCCCACCCATGTCTACGTCACTGGCCAACACAAAACTCTGATTAGTGTTCCCAATGCCTGCAAACTCCAATCCATTGTTATCTTGCTTTTCTGTCTACTCTGTCAATGCTCTCTAATATCTGTCACTTCTAAGCAGAATGGGAGTTAAAACAGCAGGCTTGAACTCCAGTATCATGATGCCATGAAGGTAGATTGACAGCACTATTTCTGATAAGAAACTTCATGCCAGGGTGGGTGGCCAGCTGTCAAGTGTAATTTTGAGAGATACTTGGACCATGTGGTTGAAATTAAGGAAGGGAGGGAGGCATATCACTAGGCGACCAAAATGATAAGGGGAATGGAACAGCTCCCCTATGAAGAAAGACTAAAGAGGTTAGGACTTTTCAGCTTGGAGAAGAGACGGTTGAGGGGGGATAAGATAGAGGTGTTTAAAATCATGAGAGGTCTAGAATGGGTAAATGTGAATCGGTTATTTACTCTTTCGGATAGTAGAAAGACTAGGGGGCACTCCATGAAGTTAGCATGTGGCACATTTAAAACTAATCGGAGAAAGTTCTTTTTTACTCATCGCACAATTAAGCTCTGGAATTTGTTGCCAGAGGATGTGGTTAGTGCAGTTAGTATAGCTGTGTTTAAAAAAGGATTGGATAAGTTCTTGGAGGAAAAGTCCATTATTTATTTATTTTTATTTTAAAATATTTCTATACCGGACTTCATGAATGAGATTCATATCAGGCCGGTTTACATGGAACAAGGATTAAACGAAAGTAACCAAAAAACAAGAAGGCTGAAAATAGCAAAGTTACAATATAACAGGGGGATTAAACTTGGTAGCTATAGTAGCTAGGAATAAATTACCTGCTATTAATTAAGTTGACTTAGAGAATAGCCACTGCTATTACTAGTAACAGTAACATGGAATAGGCTTAGTTTTTGGGTACTTGCCAGGTTCTTATGGCCTGGATTGGCCACTGTTGGAAACAAGATGCTGGGCTTGATGGACCCTTGGTCTGACCCAGTATGGCATGCTCTTATGTTCTTAGGTCAAGGGTGGCCAACTCTGGTCCTCAAGAACCACCATCAGTTCTGGTTTTCAGGATATCACAATAAATATGCATGGCAGAGATTTGCATGCACTGTCTCCATTGTATGCTAAAAGAAAATCATGCATATTCATTATGGATATTTTGAAAACCAGGCCTGTTTGTGGCTCTTGAGACCAAAGTTGGCTGCCCCTGAACAAGGTGCCCATCCATAGACAAGGAGTTAAACTATCAGCTTCCATCCCTATCTTATGGGAAATGTATCCAGTCCTGGTTTTCTATTTGACATTTCAAAGAAGTCCAGTCCTTATTCTCCTGTAGAGCACAGTGGGATGGGAGATATCAAATAAGGACTGGACTAATACCTGATGATGACATAGATGTAGGTTGGCACTTCTAGAGAAGTAGCCTAATGGTGGTAGGAACAGGTTGCAAATCTGAGAAAGCAGTGGTCAAATCCTGCTAGCACTCCTTGTGGCCTTGGGCAAGTCACTCCACCCTCTATTGCCTCAGGTACAAAATTTGATTAGGAGCCCTCTGGGGAGAGGGAAATACCTACAGTACCTGAATGTGATCTGCTTTGAAGTGGCTGACCAGTCAGGAAAGGCAGAATTTAAAATAAATTAAATAAAATACCATTAAAATGCATTGGCCTGCATGAAATATTTTTTCAGTACGAAGCCACCAAAAAAAAAAAAAAAAGTCCCCTTTAACTATCCCTTCCAATGCAGGACACTTAGCCACCTTACATACAACTCACAGGATTACCAAATGGGGTCAATTCTTCCCAAACAGGCTGAGTCCACCATTGTTTTGGAAAGGTGCAGGTCAGGAGCTGCAGCTCTGACTATTTCCGGGCAATTTAATAAGATGCCAGCAAGATAAGAAGCGCCTGTGCCCACGCAGCCCGCAGGGAAAGGAGAAGGGAGGGGTGCAGCTAGGTAGGGTTTCATCAGGTACTAGGGGTGTCCTAAAGGTGTAGGAACTACAACCATTGAGCCAACAGGAGATCCTGTCTGAATTGTTGGATGTGTGAATGGAGACTACTGACTCACCAAGCACACGCACTTGTCTGCCAAACCATTTCTGAGAAAAAAAAAGTTTTCTTACGGTCAAGATTTTGCTGGAACATTATTAGAAGGATGGAGACTTTTATTTCTTAATTTTTTTTTTTTTCTGCATGCAGATCATTTTAGGATGAGGACCTAGATGTGAAGCTTCCCGCCTGCTTTGGAATAAACACACCCAGTGCCCTCCTTGTGGAGTGAGGATACGGGAAGGGGGTTATACATGAGAGAACGTTGCATGCCTTTGGGGTCCTCTTATATGTGTCTCGTGCACCGTCGTGGATATCCTGAAACCCTGCCAGAGCTGAGAATCGCTGTTCCAGTCTCAACAATCTGTATTGCATTAGTTAATTATTGCATTGGTAACGGCACAGGTATGCCGGTCTTTCAAATGTTTGTGCTGTTATACAAGTCACGCTGAGGACTTTGAAGAACTGCATTTGATTTGTTAAAACTTAAAATGCTATAAATGCAGCCCTGTTAATAATATGCAATACATTTAGTATCACCTATTTAATATGAACGCAGCTTGTATTGAAATATTGCTTCAAGGAAGCACCCCCACAAAATGACTACATCGGCTACTGCTCCAGTAATGCTAATCACCGTGATTCCTTTTATTTTTATTATTGGCTGTGCAGTGGGAGCACTGTGTAGTAGGGGAAAGCCAGTTTTGATTCCCAACTCGTGCTTCCGCTCCTAGAGCTGACCCTGTTGACAGTTTCTGAGAGAAAGGGAAGAAGCCCTGGCCATTGCTCAAAACTGATTCTTACGGGGCTGCTTCAAGAATGCGTTTTGCCAAGTTCTGGAGGGCACTGTGGGCCGGCGCCATCTTTTAAATTATCTTGGAGCCCTAGGGCTGTTAGACTTTGAGGGGGTCCCCCTCTGATGCCAACAATACGGAGAAGGGGGGAGGGGGCGTGACCTTACCCTGGGGGGACATGCGGTGTCGAGGGGGTTCATTCCTGGAAACCTGAGTGACGGGTTCTGTTCCCCACGAGACTTAAGGAGGAGTGGGCTGATGACACGACCAGAGCAGCTTCAATCTCTCCCCCCCCCCCCCCCCCCCCGCGACCTGCCCAGGATGGGGCCTGCTCCTCGAACAAGTTTCCTAGGTAACGGGAAGCCCGTGCGGGAGGAAGGGGGCCGGGCCTGCAGACGCGCCCCGTGCTGAGTTATTTCTTATGTCGCTGCTGGTGCGCAGATCTATGGGGGAGGTGGGAGAATTTTTGGTGCCTCTGGTTTGCCAGTTTACTCTGTAACAGTTTTTTTTTTGTTTTTTTTTTAATTTAAAGCTTTTTTATACCGGCATTCATGATAGAATCACATCGTGCCGGTTTACAAGTAATAAGGGGGGGGGGGGGTGATAACCTAGAACGTTTAACAGGTGACAAGAAGCAAAAAAGTTACAATAAAACAGGGGAAGCAGGAACTGGGAGAAGACAAGAGGCCTGAATGGTTTTTAGGAATGAGAACAAAAAGGACAGCTATTTACATAGTACTGGAATGTAACTTGGTGGTAGTTGCAGTTTTCTATAAAATATTTTCAGACACTTGTATTTCTTGGTCTCTCCTCCTTTCTGTCCTTTTTTATCCTTCTTCAGTTTGCTCCCCATTGTCCTTTTTATTTGCTTTGTTTTTATTTTCATCTCTGGCCCATCCTTATTTATTCCTTTTCTCACATCTTCACTTCCCCTTTTGTTTTCTAAGTTTTTTTTCTTCTTCTTCTCCTACCCCTTCTGCTCTCTAGGCCTTCCCACCCTGCTGCCATCTCTCTTCCTTTGCTTTTGTCATTTCTAGTCCCATCTCTTTTAGTCTTTCTTTATCCCATTCGTTCTTTTCCATTCCTCTCTCCTCTTCCCTTTCCTCCTCCTGTCACACTCACCCACAATTTCCCGGTTCTCATTTGCTGCTTTCCTCATGTTGCTATTACACATCCTTCACCTCTTCTCTTTCACCCCTTCATCTCTCTCCTTCCATCTCGCCCCTCTTCTCCTTCCCATTGCTCTCCTTATTAGTCTCCCCTCCCTCTCATTACTCTCCTCTCACCTCACCCTCCCTTCCTTTCCATCACTCTCCTCTCCCACCTCTCCCATTGCTTTCTGTTTCCATTTCTCACTTCCTTATCCCCCACCAATTTCCCTCTTGTTGATCTCCCTCTCCTCTCTTCATATTATGTAGAGACCTCTAGGTCTCCACTAGATGGCCCCATATTCCTGCCCTTGAGTTACTCAGCTAGGAGGGAAATATCATCTCTACAGCACCTGCCCCTGAGGTGGTAGAAGCCCAATCCAGAAGGGGGGGGGGGGGGGGGAGGGCTAGTCTACGGTAGTGTGTGACGGAGAAGATTTGGTTTTGGCGGAGGCAGGTGTGTGTTTGGCGTCCTCTTCAAGTTTAGGTCCCCTGCCTAGATAAGGAAGGCAGAGGAACTGCCCTGCCAGGTCTTTAGGGAGAGACGGATATTTTTTTTTTCTTTTTGGCTAACTTTTTGTGTTTTGATTTTGTGTTTTGAGAACTGTGCTTTCTGGGAGGTTGAAACCCCCTCTCCTGGACTGCAGGAGGGAGCTGTTTACCTCTTCGCCCAGTACAAGAGGAGGTCACAGTAACCATCACAGGGAAAAGAGAAGATTGTTTAGTTTCCCAAGACTATTTTTGTTTGCCTGAACTGGGAAGGAAGGTTTTCCTGCCCCCCTTCCTTACCCAGAGCTGTAATCTGTAAGAAAGGTTTCCAGTATCCGGCCTTTCCTCCTGGAAGGCTGAATCTTGTCTGAACTAAAGAGGAATTTGAAGGAGAGAAGAGAAGGATATCTGGAGACCCCCGAACAGAGTTTCCATTCCAGGGACACAGGGTGCTGCCAGGTCGGAGACTGGGAGTACCCTTGGACTTCAGGTACGGTGGAGAAAGGGGACGCCCATCACTGCTAGGACACCCAGCCACCCTGGGACAAATATTCATTCCCACCCCATGGATGATAAACAAGTTCCAACCCCCTGTACTTAGGGATAGGTCCACAGAGGGAGAGACACCTTAAATCTGTGTTCTCATGTGGCTGAAGAACCTGGATGTAACTCGCCATTGCCTTATTTATGCATCTGACTTCTTTTGCAGTCAGTCACAGTAAACATTATTCTGAACACCCATCCAGTGAATCCAGCCTGCTCTGCCCATGTACCTTCCCCAAAGAGCCACTGAAACGCACACAGGAGGGATTCCACCCCAGCCCTGGGACAAGAAGCTTGGGGGAGAGTGAAATGTGGATTTTGCCCCAAGATGTATAAATTCTTTTATGGCCCCTTAGGACACTGCCTAGCCAATAAAAGGGGGTTACATTATATAACAGCATGGTCTATAAGGACTCGGGACATGTACGATGCTACCAGTCCCAGTGGCTTCCTTTCTCTTTCTATGTATTTATTTTAAAATGTTATAGGCAAAAAATACATAATATCTGTTAGGCAAATTGCAGTAAATTAAAAAAAACCCCCATCAACATACAAATTGAGATATAGGCATTAAAATACATTACTAAGCCAGAACATGTACCAAAACATTTAACAAACTTCGGGCCGATACAGTACAGACTGTATCGTTTTCCCTTACCCCTTATTCAGTAAGGGGCCAAAAACACGTGTCCAATCCCCCAAACCTAATAGCGCCCACAACATGCAAATGCATGTTGTGGGCGCTATTAGGTATTCCCGCGCGATTCAGAAAACAAAATGTGCAGCCAAGCCTCACATTTTGCTTTCAGAAATTAGCGCCTACCCAAAGGTCGGCGCTAATTTCTTCGGGCACCGGGAAAGTGCACAGAAAAGCAGTAAAAACTGCTTTTCTGTGCACCCTCCAAGTTAATATCAAGGCGATATTAGCTCAGAGGTCCCGAAACTTTCCAAAAGTAAAAAAAAAAAATTGAATTCGGCCTGCGGCTGTCGGGTCGAAAACCGGACTCAATTTTGCCGGCGTCCGGTTTCCGAGCCTGTGGCTGTCAGCGGGCTCGAGAACCGACGCCGGCAAAATTGGGCGTCGGCTGTCAAACCTGCTGACATCCGCCGCTCCGGTCCAAAAGGAGGCGCTAGGGACGCGCTAGTGTCCCTAGCGCCTCCTTTATCCTCGTTTTACTGCTGGGCCTAATTAGCATACTGAATCGCGCGCACAGGAGAGAGGCCTGTGTGCGCACCGGGAGAGCCTCCCGCGGACTTTTTACTGAATCAGCCCGAAGGATATATATATATGGCTACCTGTCTCTGACTCTTTTCCTTGACACGTGGTATAGTCCTATTGAGAGCTGCCAAAAACCTTTCAGCTGCTTGCAGAACCTCACAACATCATTCAAGGACCGCAGGGGGTTCTGGTAATGCGTTCCACGGTGTTGGATTAATATTAAAAAAAAAAAAAAAAGCATGCTGCCTAGTCTCAGTCAGATGAATTGTCCGAGCACTTCTGCTTATGTAACGGGAAGCGAGCCAGTAGAGGGCAACGGAGATTGGCAGCACCACGCATGCCCCGAGGCCTCATGGGCTGAATTGCTGTGGCCTCTGGGGTGCACGGAGCAATGCTGCGCCGGCCCTGCTGGCCGTCGCCGCGGGTGGCGTTGATGGCTCTGCTCCAGCTCCTCCTCCAGCCCTCGCGGTTGTGGTGCACGGAGAGGGCCCCGGCGCAGTTGCATCTGCCGCCATTGCCCTCTTCACCTTAGAGTGAGAAGGATCCGGGGCCGCCCCCCCTAGGGCCCGAGAACTGTGCCTCTCAACCATACGACTGTCGCCACAACAGCTTGGCTTGATGGACTAAAATGCAAAAGCCACCCCCCCCCCCCTTCCCCAACCAATTAGGCACCGCAGCCATAGCTGGGGCAGATTCCAGTTGGCTTGGGAGCTCAAGGAGTAAGCGTGGGCTGCCAGGAAAAATTCCCCCCCCCCCCCCCCAGCTTCAAAACAATGACATTTTGAATTCTAACACAGCTTCTCTCCAGCAGCTTAAAGCTTCTCATTACT